>NC_091365.1:21341365-21428865 GCF_038502225.1 Cherax quadricarinatus | reverse complement strand
AGTGTTTCACGGATTCTTCTAAAAACACTTTGAGCTAAGCTGGTACGAGTTACTATGAAATCATCAGGGTTGTAATTTGGTTTCGGATTAGAATATAGCAACTCATAAGGCAAACGTTTATCTACACCATACAATGCATAATGTGGAGTGTCACCTATAGAAACATTGTAAGCAGAATTTATAGCACACTGCACATCAGGTATAACTTCATCCCAAGTTTCACTGTTGGGATTGATAGTGGCTCTCAAGACATCAAGTACTTTCTTATTGGTTCGTTCCACAAACCCATTGCTGGCAGGATGATGAGGAACAATGGTGGATTTAGAGATCTTGTACAAGGTACACAAATTTTCGAGAATCTCATTACAGAATTCACCACCATTATCTGTTACTAGGGTCTTAGGGGTGGTATGCCTGCAGATAATGCGTTCTTTAAATGCTTTAGCTACTGTCTCTGCAGTCTTATCTGCAATAGGGACTAACTCACAATATCTGGTGAAATGGTCTACCATAACAAACAGATGTTTGTTGCCCTGGAGGGAACATTGGAAATTAGTTAACAAATCTAGCGCAACTCTTTCCCACGGTTCACTAGTAGTTGGATACACTTGGTTTGGATTAGGACCATTAGCATTACCTTTATGTTGCATGCAGACACTACATTTCTTAACATACTCAGAAACATCAGTTGCCATACGAGGCCAAAAGTATCTCAATCTGGCTTGTTTTACTGAACGATCCATACCAGGATGCGCTATACCTGGTACATCGTGAACTAGCTGTAAGGCTACATTCACTAGTGACTGTGGAATTACTAACTGGTATGCTCTTCTGCTAGGAGTACCCAACTCGGCTGTTCAATACAGTAATTCTTGGTTCATGACAAAGTCACTGATGGGTGCTGGTGGCTTCACAGTCAGAATAAGATCTTCCTGTAGCAGGAATCGAATCACATCAGACCACATGGGATCTGTTCGTTGAGCATTCTTTACCTCTTCGGCAGTAAATGGAGGGTCTGCAGTTACTTTACTAACATGTCGCGATAAAGCATCTGCGACTACATTTGACTTGCCAGGTAAGTGCTCAAAGGTGGGATTGAACTCTTGGATAGTCAAGGTCCATCTGGCTAACCTTCCAGTAGGTTGTTTGTTCTGGAATAAAGGTATCAGTGGAGCATGGTCTGTCAAGACATGAACAGAGTACTGATAAATAATGTCTCGAAAGTGCTTTAAAGACCATACTATTGCTAAAGCTTCTTGCTCAGTTACTGTATAATTACGTTCAGCCTTTGTAAGGACTCGGCTAGCAAATGCAACTGCGTTGTACTTGCCATCAGTCTTCTGAGCTAGTACGGCACCTATGCCAATAGAACTAGCATCAGTTGTCAGATAGAAGGGCTTAGAAAAATCTGGAAATTTCAAAATTGGAGCAGATGTTAGCTTTTCTTTTAGAGTTTGGAATGGTCTTTCTTGACCGAAGGTCCAAACAAAAAGAGCATCTTTCTTAAGCAACTCAGAGGAGCAGCTATGGAAGAAAAATTGGCAATGAAAGATCTATAAAAACCTGCTAAGCCCACAAAGGATCTTACGGCATCAGCAGTTTTGGGAGTTGGAAAATTTAGTACTGCCATTACTTTACTTTGGTTGGTCGTAACCCCTCTAGGAGTGACTACGTAACCAAGAAACTTGATTTCTGATCTGAAAAATTGACATTTAGACAGTTTGATCTTTAAATTGGCTTCTTCAAGCTTACCAAGTACTACATCAAGTCTTTTCAAGTGTGTATCCACGTCTTTAGACATGACGATTACGTCATCTAAGTACACCATAAGTGCATTACCTATGAGACCTCTAAAGATATTAGTCATGAGCCTTGAGAACGTGATAGGGGAGCATCGTAATCCAAACGCCATACGGAGGAAGTGATAATGACCTGTATGAGTGGAGAATGCAGTTAGCTCTTGGCTGTCCTCGTGAAGAGGGACTTGCCGAAACTCTTGTAACAATTCCAGGGTTGAAAAGACTGTTATCTCCGATGCTACGTAAAAGATCACCCAGTACAGGGAGTGGGAAGTGATCTGGAATAGTTTTCGCATTTAACTTCCTAAAGTCAATCACTGGGCTCCAAGTACCATCCTTCTTAGGCACTAGGATCAAGGGCGCATTCCAAGGTGAATTGCTAGGTGCTATAACTCCATCATCAAGCATTTGATTGATCAATTCTTCTGCGACAGCAACTTGTGAATGAGGCATTCTGTACGCAGGTATATAGATGGGTCTAGTACCAGGTTCAAGTGGAATACGATTTGACAAGAAGTTCGTTATACCCATCTTCTCACCTGGTAAGGCAATGGCTTTACGACATTTGTTCAACAGAGTCAACAAACGCTTGACCTCATCTGGGAAGTCAGTGGAAGCTAAGTCTTTCTCCACAACTGGTGGAACAGATTGATCCAGTGAAGTGGATGAGGTCTCCCCGGTAGAAATAGCACCGACCCACTGGTCAGGTGACAACTCATTCTCTACCTGAACAGGGTAAGGATAGTGAACAAGGTCAACAAGATTGGTATTTGCTCTGAGACGAACACTGTGACCAGAAGTGTTAGCTAGGAAGAAATGGATCTTACAATCTCTTACATCATGTAAGGATGGCTCAACAAATAAACCTTTTACTTTGCAAGAATCACTGTCAACTAGGACGTTATCACCATCTGGAACACTAGGAACAACAACAGACACTCTAGTGAGGGCACTAGCCGCGACAGAAACGTCTTTCTGCAGATTGCATGTGACATCAACAAGAAATGGCATTACTAGTTGCAAGTAATTGCTTTCCGACAAGACGTCCCCTGTGGAGAAACTGCTACTTGAACTAGCAGACATTGCAGGGATAGGCTCAGCACTCAAGGTAGTCAGAGCGTCCTCGGACACTTGAGGTAACTGGACACTATCTTGCAAGTCTGAAGTTGCAGGAACACAGACAGGAGTGACAGGATCACCAGTGCCTGACCGCTTGGGTACGCTACTGGAAAACGCACTGGCCTGTAAGGACTTAATTCGAATGTCGTACTCTGCGGCAGTATGGCAGATCTCGGATCCAAGCTGGTAACCCCAAAATGGTACGATCAAGTCATCAATTTGGGCATGCCATCGATAAGGGTCGAGCACAATGCGTAAGTCTCACATGGAAGCAAATCCATGTAGAAGGTCACCAGGGAAAGTAATCTGGTCGACAACAAGGAAGGAAGCAGTGAAGTCTCTACCTTGGATAGAAAGGGTGAGGGAAGTCCGACCTCGGACACGCAGGTGAGAACCAGCTACTCCACTAAGGTAGGACACATGAGTCGGTTCTACGAGAAGGACATGTCGTAACTGCTTATCCCTAAACAAACTAGACCTGATAGTATTAACTTGCGCACCAGAGTCCATGAACAAATGAACGGGCACATTATGAACAGATGCTTGCACTATAGGGCCTATGGTTGCATTGGAAGTTGGTGGGGTGGATTGTCATATGAAAAGATTTGTTCCACTTCATCCCCAAAATCATCTACGTCAGAGACGTGTGAAGCAATATCATCAGCAGGATTGTCATTCTCGAGACTGCTTAAGGCTTCAAAGGAATTGTGAACGGGGATGGTGTACTCATTATCACATTCTCTCACCATGGGACGGTTTGACTGGGGCGCTCGAATTCCCCCGAATTGGAAGAATGAGCCGGGTTCTGGTTAGTTTGAGAACCACGACGTCTGTTTCCTCTACGGGTTCTGCGGTTGGAACGGCCACGGAAAGACCTAGAGTACTGAAGGTTGTAGAGAGCATTGCACTCAGATGTGTCATGTCCATGTATTCTATGATAAGTACAGTAGGGAAGATCTGACTGGTACTCATCAGTACGACGCCTCTTAGGGTGACTATCAGGACAATTAATTGCAATATGGTCACGGAAACCACAGTTGTAACAAGTCCGCTGACTATGGTTACTGAATGTACTATGAATACTACGAGGTTTATAATGACTCTGTACACTGGTCCTTGGTGATCTCTGCGATGGTTGACGATCACGATTTGTCGCTGTGGCGCAAACAAGAGGTGGTGCAGACTGAGGCATAGGTGTGAAATTACTTTTGATACATGGGAAAGTACCCTGGGGGCACAAGGAACGTACATGATTTAGGGCTGTAAGTGGTTCCATCGTCACAGTTGGAGGATTAGCCTCATAAGCACACACGGAAGCAGGTGGCATTAGTTCTTTGATTGCTCCAAAACCTGCTATTTTAGCAAACGATGCTGTGGATGGTTTATCCTCGTCAGGGACAAAAGCTGAGGACTGGACAGCATTAATAAATGATGATAAAAGTTTGTCTAATCTAACAGCAAATGCACTCAACGATTCATTAGTCATGGGAATAACACTCACTAGTTCCCTAAGAACGACATATGGATCAGCTGTTTTTACTAGTACAAGGAAAGAACGAATCAGTTCCTCATATTGTGACCACTTAGTAAGATTCCTGAAGTCTCGCATTTTAAGGAGATAAACAACGTGAACGGCAGCAGGGAGCCAATGAAGAGCTTCTTTCGCAAGTCTGATAAGACTTTCCTCTGAAGGAGGACCTTCAACTAGAGCATTAACACGAGAACGAATGGCAGTAAACCATGCTTCAAGACTATGTACATGGCCATTGAATAAAGGTAACGCATCAAGGGAATCACGAGTAAAACTATAGTGTCTCAGTGTCTGGGTCGGTCTGTCAGTCCATAAGGAACTGTGAGGACTGATGACAGGAGCAGCAGTAGCCTGAGAGGTCTGAGTGTCGACATTCACTAAAGTATCACTTGAAGGTATGTGAGACATAATGGCAAAGAAGTTGCACAAGAACAAATAATGCAAAAATAGCGAATAATAAAAATGATACAAAATGCTAAAATTGAAATAAAAGAGATGTAACTAATTCTGCAGAAGTAATAAAAAAATGTCTAAGATACACTGCAAGAGGAAGAACAACTCAGTGTAAGGGACTGCTGGACAAGATAAACAAACACATTGAAATTTACAAGTAAAAATATTACTGGAAGCTGAATTAAATGCAAAATGAGCTGTCTTACTCTTGCTAATAAAGAAATTAACTAATAAAACTGTAAATCAATATAAAAATTATAAAATAAAATCACTAAATTGTATACAACGAGAGATAACTGGGAAATTTAAATATTTTCTAAGAATGCATAAACAAAATTAAAATATAATACAAAGACAACATGAAAATTAATAAAATGAAAAACAAGACTCAAACAGTAATGAACTGAGAATAATAATGCATAAAAATATCAGTAAAAGAAAATAATTCACTGCAGAACAAGTGCAACAAAATAATTCACTGCAGAACAAGTGCAACAAAATAATTCACTGCAGAACAAGTGCAACAAAATAATTCACTGCAGAACAAGTGCAACAAAATAATTCACTGCAGAACAAGTGCAACAAAATAATTCACTGCAGAACAAGTGCAACAAAATAATTCACTGCAGAACAAGTGTAACAAAATAATTCACTGCAGAACAAGTGCAACAAAATAAGATGCAGAAATAATCACTGCAGTAATAAAGTTACACTGGGAAAATGTAGGTTAAAAAATAAAAATAAAAATATGAAGAAAAACTGATTGAACACTTTAACTCTTAATTGTAAATTAGACAAAACAATTTACTCAGAGTAAAGAAAACACTTTACGTTAAAAAATAAATTGAAATTACACTAAGAGTGAATTTGTTCAAAGAAATATGAAAAATATGAATAAAATAAAACAAGAAACAAAACTGGAAGTGTAACACTTACAAGTGGCGGGGCACACAACACTTACAAGTGGCGGGGCACACAACACTTACAAGTGGCGGAGCACACAACACTTACAAGTGGCGGGGCACACAACACTTACAAGTGGCGGGGCACACAACACTTACAAGTAGTGGGGTACACAACACTTACAAGTGGCGGAGCACACAACACTTACAAGTGGCGGGGCACACAACACTTACAAGTGGCGGGGCACACAACACTTACAAGTGGCGGAGCACACAACACTTACAAGTGGCGGGGCACACAACACTTACAAGTGGCGGGGCACACAACACTTACAAGTGGCGGGGCACACAACACTTACAAGTGGCGGGGCACACAACACTTACAAGTGGCGGGGCACACAACACTTACAAGTGGCGGGGCACACAACACTTACAAGTGGCGGGGTACACAACACTTACAAGTGGCGGGGCACACAACACTTACAAGTGGCGGGGTACACAACACTTACAAGTGGCGGAGCACACAACACTTACAAGTAGCGGGGCACACAACACTTACAAGTGGCGGGGCACACAACACTTACAAGTGGCGGGGCACACAAGACTTACAAGTGGCGGGGCACACAACACTTACGAGTGGCCGGGCACACAACACTTACAAGTGGCGGGGCACACAACACTTGCAAGTGGCAGGGCACACAACACTTACAAGTGGCGGGGTACACAACACTTACAAGTGGTGGGGTACACAACACTTACAAGTGGCGGGGTTCACAACACTTACAAGTTGCAGGGCACACAACACTTACAAGTGGCAGGGCACACAACACTTACAAGTGGCGGGGTACACAACACTTACAAGTGGCGGGGTACACAACACTTACAAGTGGCAGGGCACACAACACTTACAAGTGGCAGGGCACACAACACTTACAAGTGGCGGGGTACACAACACTTACAAGTGGCGGGGTACACAACACTTACAAGTGGCAGGGCACACAACACTTACAAGTGGCGGGGCACACAACACTTACAAGTGGCGGGGCACACAACACTTACAAGTGGCGGGGCACACAACACTTACAAGTGGCGGGGTACACAACACTTACAAGTGGCAGGGCACACAACACTTACAAGTGGCGGGGCACACAACACTTACAAGTGGCGGGGCACACAACACTTACAAGTGGCGGAGCACACAACACTTACAAGTGGCGGAGCACACAACACTTACAGGTAGTGGGGCACACAACACTTACAAGTGGCGGAGCACACAACACTTACAAGTGGCGGGGCACACAACACTTACAAGTGGCGGGGCACACAACACTTACAAGTGGCGGAGCACACAACACTTACAAGTAGCGGGGCACACAACACTTACAAGTGGCGGAGCACACAACACTTACAAGTAGCGGGGCACACAACACTTACAAGTGGCGGAGCACACAACACTTACAAGTAGCGGGGCACACAACACTTACAAGTAGCGGGGCACACAACACTTACAAGTAGCGGGGCACACAACACTTACAAGTGGCGGGGCACACAACACTTACAAGTGGAGGGGCACACAACACTTACAAGTGGCGGGGCACACAACACTTACAAGTGGCGAAGCACACAACACTTACAAGTGGCGGGGCACACAACACTTACAAGTGGAGGGGCACACAACACTTACAAGTGGCGGGGCACACAACACTTACAAGTGGCGGGGCACACAACACTTACAAGTGGAGGGGCACACAACACTTACAAGTGGCGGGGCACACACAACATATTCACTTATTCATTTTTTTTTTGTATATTCTTACAACAAAATCTTGCTGTGACTGATACGACAAAAATTGCTGGCAAAAATAATGGTAGACAAGTCTGCGCAAAAAATCAAAGGAATGAGACACTGCTGGACATACGGAAAAAAATAAGGTACACATAAATAAATGGATAATTTAGTATACTAGGGTGAATAACACTGCAGGAACTACAATAATAACAAACACTGGAGAATACAATGCTGAAAGAACACAAGATAAAAATGAATTAATTACTTCACAATGAGTGACTGACTGGTGCACTACACAATAATACTACAGACAGAGAGTAGCATAAAAAAAACAGATAAAAAAAGTATGAGATGATCGATAACACTGAAAAATATTGCAAAAATAATGAGTCAAAGAAACACTGAGTCTACACTGAAAACACAAGGTTTAGAGTACACAAGAAATTCACTGTAAATGTCTCACACACGCAAATGTCTTTAAATGCAAGGAAAATGTCTCTAGAAAATTATCACTGAAGTCTGGAGTGGTAGACGGGATGACGAGTGATGAGGAGAAGGTTGTCCTGTGCACACAATGTTGATGTGGGGACAACTACGTACACAATGTGGTGGTGGGCACTACTACGTACACAATGTGGTGGTGGGCACAACTACGTACACAATGTGGTGGTGGGCACAACTACGTACACAATGTGGTGGTGGGCACAACTACGTACACAATGTGGTGGTGGGCACAACTACGTACACAATGTGGTGGTGGCCACAACTACGTACACAATGTGGTGGTGGCCACAACTACGTACACAATGTGGTGGTGGGCACAACTACGTACACAATGTGGTGGTGGGGACAACTTCGTACACAATATGGTGGTGGCCACAACTACGTACACAAAGTGATGGTGGCCACAACTACGTACACAATATGGTGGTGGGCACAACTACGTACACAATGTGGTGGTGGGCACAACTTCGTACACAATATGGTGGTGGGCACAACTACGTACACAATGTGGTGGTGGCCACAACTTCGTACACAATGTGGTGGTGGGGACAATTTCGTACACAATGTGGTGGTGGGGACAACTTCGTACACAATATGGTGGTGGCCACAACTACGTACACAATGTGATGGTGGCCACAACTACGTACACAATATGGTGGTGGGCACAACTACGTACACAATGTGGTGGTGGGCACAACTTCGTACACAATATGGTGGTGGGCACAACTACGTACACAATGTGGTGGTGGCCACAACTTCGTACACAATGTGGTGGTGGGGACAATTTCGTACACAATGTGGTGGTGGGGACAACTTCGTACACAATGTGGTGGTGGGCACAACTTCGTACACAATGTGGTGGTGGGGACAACTTCGTACACAATGTGGTGGTGGGCACAACTACGTACACAATGTGGTGGTGGGCACAACTTCGTACACAATGTGGTGGTGGCCACAACTACGTACACAATATGGTGGTGGCCACAACTTCGTACACAATGTGGTGGTGGGGACAACTACGTACACAATGTGGTGGTGGGCAAACTACGTACACAATGTGGTGGTGACCACAACTTCGTACACAATGTGGTGGTAGGGACAATTTCGTACACAATGTGGTGGTGGGGACAACTTCGTACACAATGTGGTGGTGGGCACAACTTCGTACACAATGTGGTGGTGGGGACAACTTCGTACACAATGTGGTGGTGGGCACAACTACGTACACAATGTGGTGGTGGGCACAACTTCGTACACAATGTGGTGGTGGCCACAACTACGTACACAATATGGTGGTGGCCACAACTTCGTACACAATGTGGTGGTGGGGACAACTACGTACACAATGTGGTTGTGGGCAAACTATGTACACAATGTGGTGGTGGCCACAACTACGTACACAATGTGGTGGTGGTCTAAACGGAATGGCTGATCTGATTGGATTCAAACTTTTACTATTGTGATGTTTTCTGAAAACAACGCTGACACTGCTAATGGATCACGTAAGTCCCAATTTGCCAAATTCGTTAAAGAGTGAAATTAATTTTTATTTAAATCCATAAGAATTCTTCTGGTTCGCTTCAAAATATTATTAACGATACATTGCATAAGAACGAACTCCCATGAGTTTATGTCGAGTAGATCTAAATTAAACTTTACTATTATGGTAAAAAATTATTTGGAATCACTGAAATCAGATCAGTTACTGAAGAATGCATTGATTGTTAGGTGAAAGGCCACAAGTGCAACTACTGACATTTTGTGGCAACATTTCGGTTTCCAGGAGCTTTTTCAAGCTCCTGGAGAGCGAAACGTTGCCACTGTAAAATGCCACATTAGTTGCCTTAGTGTTCTTTTACTTTACATATTGTCGGTAATTCTATCAACATTAACACAATGCATTCATTGCTCAGTTTGAAGCTGTTACCATAGTCGGGAATTATTAAACATAAGTGCATAAGAAAGAAGGAGCACTGCAACAGGACTACTGGCCTGTTGCAGTGTGAGGTGTGCAAATTTCAATTAGCCTACATGAAACATACTGTAATTACTGTCCAGTCCCACTAACAGCAAAGTCTGGATTGATTTTCGTCCGAATTATTTTTTTATGAAGAAGCCAAAATGAAATTTAAACACTGCTTTTCATACGATATTTTTATAGTTTTACATTGAAATGTTGCTCGTCCTGGTTTACGATATTTATAGAAGAAATCTTGATATTAGTTACTATATGATGACTTGAGAATACCTTTTCTGATTCCCTGAGATGCCTGGAGACTGAACAGCAAAAACCATTGTGGTGGCTTCTTTGGCCACCACAATGGGAACAGATCCATTACCCAGCAACGAAGCCAGCCATGGATCTGTCAGCTCCACTGGATCACTAGCGCACTCAACTCACACTGAGGTCCGAGATCGAATCTCCAACGGCACGGCTAGAAAACATTAGGGACGTGTTTCCATAAGACACCTGCTGTCCCTGTACCTGCTCACCCATCAGTTTAAAATGGGTGCTTGGGTGTTAGTCGACTAGAGTGAGTCGCATCCTGGAACAAAAGTGACCTAATTTGCCCGAAATGCTCAGCATGATAAGGGGCTTTCTATATAGTAGTATGTCAATGATGTCAACTATGGTCTGTATACCTTGTACATGTACTTGTAGTAAATAAAGATGTATTATTATTATTATTATTATTATTATTATTATTATTAACAGCATGTCTTGCATCAATGCTCTGTCTACCGGCCCTGAGTCACGTTCTACTCCACAATCAGCTGACTGACGCTATACCCGAATAAGTGCTGGGGCAAAGCGCGAGTAGTAGGGTACCTATTTTACATTTGGCTATGGTTGTGTTTATGGGCGACGAGATGGGTGTAGGTCTGGTCAAGGGCCTGGAAGAGGTGGGGAAAAGAAAGAGGTAGCCTCTCACAGTCATCTCATCTCGCTTAAACATAGTCATAGTCAAGAGCAAAACAGGTACACGACAATCAGCTGCAAAACATACAGAGAAATCTGTTGTCAAATCAGCAGTAAAACACAAGAAACAGAAAACAGGTCACCACCCTCCAAGGCACCTAGGCAGTGTTCCTGCTGTCACCGATGGGGATCCCACCAGGTGTAATTAATGCTACAAGTGAATATATCAAGAATATTTCTCTGCTGTGTAAAGAAAAGAGACTGCACTGACAAAATCACCAGATATTAAAACAATTTTTCCTGGAGCAAACTAGGAGAATCTAAGAACTGGTGAACACTCTTTTACACGTCATCCACTAGGCTAATCCTATGTTCATCATGTGGTTTTGTGGCTTGTACAAGACCACGAATTATTTTCCAGTGACTGCCTGTGTCATACTTGTCTCAAGGACAAAGACCTTAAATATGAGCAGCTTGTCTACTAGCATTCTATCTGCCAATATTAGGAGATTTATTACCCATGTTGATGACCGTTACGCAGAAATGTGGGATACCTGCGGGTTAGAGCCTTGTCTAAGGGCAATGGTAAAAGTTACACACATCTCAAGCATAAACAGGCCACCCAGGGCTATCCCAGTCAAAACAGAAAGCGCTAAACCAGTATGTGTTACTTCAATGGGTTGGTTAACAGAGGGTTAGGCAAAAATCCCAGTTAGGAAAATATATCTATTTATTCAACATAACATTATATACACACTCTAGAAACACCTTAATCCTAAACGCCCAAATGAGGGTGTTACAAAAAACGCGATTCTAAAAGCTTAGAGATCTCCAGTGAATACTAGAAAGGACTGCCCTTCTAGCATCCAGCCTGTTACTGGGTTTTCGTAACAATTAGTCAGTATCCTTGTCCAATTATCCATTAGAATTCAGTATGATTCAGTAGTGCTTCAGGATTACAACTGGTAGGCTACTAACTAGAGAAATTAAAATTTAATAAATTTATTAATAATTAAGTTGTCTAGGCATATTTCAAATTAAATTAAATTAATATCAACAAAATAAGAATAATTACTTCTCTCGTGTACAGTATTATTGTGCTGAAAGCACATATCACATCTTTGTCTTAAGTACCGTCTGGTACATTAACATTTAATAATACAATATACAAATAAGTGTATGTATGTGTGTAAGTGCTCTAAGTAGTTCGCTATGTCTCACGACTCGACTAGACTTAAATAAGTGACTGACAAAGTTCTCTCATAAACTAACTTCTTAAATAACAAAAAGGCACAATACCGTGACTGGAACGATACACAAATAACCCGCACATAAAAGACAGAAGCTTACGACGACGTTTCGGTCCGACTTGGACCATTGACAAAGTCACTTTGTCAATGGTCCAAGTCGGACCGAAACGTCGTCGTAAGCTTCTGTCTTTTATGTGCGGGTTATTTGTGTAACTAACTTCTTGACCAACTGGCAATCAGAACAGTCTGCTTGAACAATAAAAAGAATGCTAAGTCCAATAGCAATATAACAAGCAACTGCGACACAGAATCAGGAACAAGGAGATAATATAACGACAGCTAGTAGGGACCATCAGCAGATCCTCCACAAAAGTCACAAAACTCCCATAACACTGAATCTAAGTTTAGCATAAGAAAATCCCCGACTGTGACAGTACACAGATACCAGTACAAGTTAGGTCAGAAGCTACAGCTCAGGACCTGAGTTGCTCAGAGTGTCTAAGCGACACACAACCTCAGTACAACGTCGAAAATCACTAAGTCTCGACAGTGTTCTGTGAACAGAGTTCTACAGAACCTACAACAATAATGAGACAAGAGACGATCTTCCAACAAGGGCCAATAAGGAAGAGTTAGGCACTTGTCAGGAATACGTCCAACCACCAAGAGAGTCTAGACCAGACTGAATACTTCAGGCAAGGTGTGTACATCCCCCCCCCCTCTATCACGTGATAGCTCCGTGGACAGTTGCTGCCCAGCAACAGAAGCCGGCAGAGTAACGAGCAAAGAGCGATAATTACAGTAGTTAGACAATCAAGACTTGAACTATGAGCACGTAATATGTTACATCCTACCTAACAAAAGTAACTAAGTCAAATAATAATATAAAGCAATATATTTACGATTTAGCTATTATCGCAAATATAAGCAATATAAAATTAAATGAAAAGGTAATATACATATACATTGTAACCCATTCAGGGGTTGCAACAGAGGGTACACAAGAAACAGCTGGCTTCAGAAGGCTGAAGAGAAGACCTATGATGAAAGAAAGCAATGGTAGGAAAAGGAGATTAAGAGCATCATTGCAATAACAGAAGAGAAGGACATCTCAGGTAGAAAATTTTCAGACTCTGGGGGTATTCGAAGGAAGAAATCTACCAATCAAAATGACATTCAAGACAGAAGTGGTATGGAATAGGACACTACAGCAGAAGCCAGTGTTAAAAGGCTCTCTAGAATATTAACAAGTGTACCTCAGTCGAGACAGAACACAAAAAGGGAACCGAGAGAGTAAGATGAAACCAGTGGAAGGAAAGAGAGACGGAACAGGCAAAGACAGACAGGAAAGCTCAGCTACTGGAAGAACATCAAACACCAATGATTACAGAAACCCCTCAAGCCCTGTCACCCCATATCAACTAAACACAAAAACTAGAGACAAACCTCATAGCCTCCCCCCAAACACTAATTTAAAAATTACACCAGCCTCCTATAATATACCACCCTGCTTCCTACACACCCAGCCTGCACCATAACAGATGCGGTGGGGTACACCACAGTGGGGTACACCAACAAGGGATGTACTTACAAGTGCTGGACGAAATATATGCAACCGAGGAGGTGCTGAAGACGCTGCTAAGTGAACTAGAGACCTCAAAGGCGGTGGGACCAGAAAACATCTCTCTATGGGCCCTTAGAGAGGAAGCAGAGATGCTATGTGTGCCACTATCAACAATCTTCAATGCATCCATTGAAACTGGGTAACTACCTGAGGTATGAAAGACAGCAAATATAGTCCCTAATTTTTAAGAAAGGAGACAGACACGAGTCTGTTTGGATAGAATTTTCAGAGGGGCATGAAAAACTGATTTTAGGAGTGATATACCGTCCCCCAAACTTAGATAGGGACAATGGGAAACTACTATGGGAGGAAATTGTTAAGGCCACAAGGCACGATAATGTAGTAATTCTAGGAGACTTTAACTTTAGTCATGTTGATTGGAATTTCTTGACTGGGAATTTAGAATCATACGACTTCTTAGAAGTATTTCAGGATTGTTTTTTGAAGCAGTTTGTGACAGAACCTACAAGGGGAAATAACCTGCTTGACTTAGTTATGGCAAACAATGAATCCCTTGTTAATAATTTAGAAATTTCACAGGAACTGGGTGCTAGCGACCACAAATCAAATACATTTAGCATTGAATGGAAGTACGATAGTAGCGATAACTCAGTAACAGTCCCAGATTTTCGCTTAGCAGATTACGATGGGCTTAGAGAACACTTATCTGTTGACTGGGGTAACGAAGAGAGCTATCAATATGACAGTTTTCTGAACACTATACATGCTGCTCAAAGAGCGTTTATCCCATATAAAGAAATTAGATCAAATAGAAATGACCCAAAATGGATGAATAATAGGCTCAAATATCTACTAGGGCATAAGAAAGGAATTTATAGGCATATCAAAAGAGGTGAGGGTCATCTTATGAATCAGTATATTGACATTAAGAGGGACATTAAAAAGGGGATAAGAAAAGCTAAAAGGGACTATGAAATTAAAGTTGCTAGGGATTCTAAAACTAACCCAAAAAGTTTTTTCCAGGTCTATAGAACAAAAGTTAGAGATAAGATAGGTCCCCTTAAAAATAACTATGGGCACCTTACTGACAAAGAGAATGAAATGTGCTTGATTTTAAATAATTATTTTCTCTCAGTTTTTACACAGGAAGACACTAACAATATTCCAGTAATTAATTTTTACAGTGGGCTAGAAGATAAATTATGTAACATCACAGTCACTAGTGAGATGGTTGTGAAGCAGATAGACAGACTGAAGCAAAATAAGTCGCCGGTTCCTGACGAGGTTTTTTCAAGGGTTCTTAAGGGATGCAAAATGGAACTCTGTGAACCATTAACTAATATTTTTAATTTATCTCTTCAAACAGGTGTAGTGTCTGATATGTGGAAGATGGCTAATGTAATTCCTATTTTTAAAACAGGGGACAAGTCGTTACCGTCAAATTACCGCCCAATAAGCCTGACCTCAATTGTAGGCAAATTACTAGAGTCAATTATAGCTGAGATTATAAGAAGCCATCTCGATAAGCATAGCTTGATTAATGATACTCAGCATGGATTCACAAGAGGCCGGTCTTGTCTAACTAATTTATTAACTTTCTTCAGTAAAGCTTTTGAGGCTGTTGACCACAATAAAGAATTTGATATTATTTACTTAGATTTTAGTAAGGCTTTCGATAGAGTTCCGCACCATAGACTGTTAAAGAAAGTGGCAGCTCATGGCATTGGGGGAAAGGTGCTCTCGTGGATCGAGTCATGGCTCACTGACAGGAAGCAGAGAGTGTCCATAAATGGGGTTAAGTCTGAGTGGGGATCTGTAACAAGTGGCGTTCCACAGGGATCAGTCTTGGGCCCGTTGTTGTTTATAATATATATCAATGATCTTGATGAGGGAATTACTAGTGATATGAGCAAATTCGCCGATGACACAAAGATAGGTAGGATAATTGATTCAAACGTAGATGTTATGGAACTTCAGGAGGATTTAAACAAACTCTATTCTTGGTCAGAAAAGTGGCAGATGCAGTTCAATGTAGATAAATGCAAGGTTCTGAAGCTTGGGAGTGCCCATAACCCTAGTACTTATCCATACTTAGCCATACAGATTGCGAAAAGGACTTGGGGGTTATGGTGAGCAGCAACCTTAAACCAAGACAGCAATGCCTAAGCGTACGTAATAAGGCAAATAGATTACTGGGATTTATATCAAGAAGTGTAATCAACAGAAGTCCAGAGGTCATACTGCAGCTTTATACATCATTAGTAAGGCCTCACCTAGATTATGCAGCTCAGTTCTGGTCTCCGTATTACAAAATGGACATAAATTCGTTAGAAAACATTCAGCGTAGGATGACTAAATTAATACATAGCATTAGAAATCTTCCTTATGAAGAAAGATTGAAGACTCTTAAGTTACATTCACTTGTTAGACGAAGAATAAGGGGAGACCTGATCGAATAGAAGATTGATGGACTGACCACATCAACTCAAGGTTGAGGGACTGATTGCCTCATTCTCCTCCTGTTCTTCAAGATTCTCCTTTGTGTGGACTGGTGGGGCTTCTGTGTGGCGAAGCGCTTCCTCAATAAAGATACCCAAGAGTTGCACATGTGTCTAATTTATCAACAGGAGTTATTTCTTGAGTAGCTTTAGGTAGATGTTTTGATAAGGACCTGCCTCGTATGGGCCAGTAGGCCTTCTGCAGTGTTCCAACATTCTTATGTTCTTATGTTCTTAAGTGTATAAGTGGAAGATAGGTATTAATAAAGGGGATATTAATAAGGTCTTGAGGATGTCTCTCCAAGAGAGAACCCGCAGTAATGAATTTAAATTAGATAAGTTTAGATTTAGAAAGGACATAGGAAAGTATTGGTTTGGAAATAGGGTAGTTGATGAGTGGAACAGTCTACCTAGTTGGGTTATTGAGGCTGGGACTTTGGGTAGTTTCAAATCTAGGTTGGATAAGTACATGAGTGGGAGGGGTTGGATTTGAGTGGGACTTTCACATCAGAGCTTATTTCTTGGGTGGCATTGAAAATTGGGTTGGGCAAATGTTTTGTTAGTGGGATGAATTGTGAAGGACCTGCCTAGTATGGGCCAGCAGGATTCTTGCAGCGTTCCTCCTTTCTTATGTTCTTATGTTCATTAAACTACAGACCAGTTGTAGACCGCCTGTACTGTCTGCACAGACAGCCCATGCTGTCTGCCAGCTTAGTTCATATTTCGCACCATGCTGGTGCTGCCACCTATAGGCCTTGCCACTTTAGTATGTCCAGACTTGCCTCTCACTCACACAGCAGCCTAGCAGCAAGACACAAGTACTAGTAGCTCTCTCTCGTGGGATGGCCCTTCCCAGGCCATGGGCACAAACACACAAGCCTGTGTACCCACCATGACACTTAACAATAAACAAAGAAGCCTCCTAAGACATTTATCATTAACCACCCTCTTACATACTACCAAATAATCCTTCGTTATAAATGGTATCAGCGGTGGTCGCAGCAGTTGTTTGCCCAGAGAGAGGAAGGAAGAGGTATGAAGTCATCTTCACTTCATCATCCCATACAAGAAGCATCTGTCTCTCAACGAGTTATCCTGATGTCGTGTCTGCACTTTTGAGCATCCAGACACAGGTACAAGCAAGATCCAGCCGAAATTTGCCGAAATTCTCCGAGAATTGTAAGTGACCCCACGCTACAGCGTCCCACGCTACAGTGTCCCACGCTGTTTCTCTAGTCACATCTTCAGCATCACTTGTATGTTGCTGTTGTTGTTCGGCTCAGCAAAGCTGTTTCAGCAAGCCAGAGGTGAGTTTTGTGGTGATTTCTGCGTCCAGTGTGAGCTTCTCCACGTGTTTGTGGGTGGGGGAGGAGGAGAGGAAGTGGCTGTTCCTCACCTTGCCCATGCTCGCCCTACTCACGCTCACCCGTCTACCATACACTCACCACTGCCCACTCCCTCTGCTGTGTTTTCTGCTATTTTTCATGTGATTCATTGCCAGAGCTGTGTATCCGAGTGCCCGAGGCCGCTCGAAGCTACGTGGATCAGCATGCCACATAGATCAGCAAGCCATGTAGATCAGCAAGCCACGTAGATCAGCATGCCACATGGATCACGATGCCACGTGGATCACGACGCCACGTGGATCACGACGCCATGTTGGGTGTGGGCGATGTCACGTGGATCTACCAGCCACGTGAGTTACCGATGTCCCAGGCCACATGCTGTGGTCTCCTGCCCACATCACATTGACGTCACCCACGATGCTGCCCGACTTCATGACATCACGATGTCTGCCTGACGTCACCTCGAGATGTCTGCTGACATCACAGTGCTGCTGACGTCACCTCGCGACATCATTCCTGACGTCACATGATGTCACCATCGAGTGTTCAGTAATTATTTCAGTATTGTCGAGAAGATTGAGAGAAGATATATGTCGTGTGTTAATTAATTCCTATCAGTCAGTGTTCTCATATGTTAGTGTACCGTGGGTGTGTAAAGTTTCCGTGTGTCCAGTGAGGTCTGAGCCAGACCTGAGTAGCACCACTGTGTTAAGTCACCCATGTGACCAGTGTGTTTGACAGCTATCAGACAGCCCTGAGCCCGAGCCCCCTTGTACACAAAGCTTTTATGCTCGTCGCTCGTGATGTTCTGCAGAATCGTACCTGCAACGATTCCCATCAAGATTTGTTTCACTTCACCTCCAGACCGTCAGAGTGCAGTTACATGTAGAGAAACAAGTCTGGGGACGCTTAGACTAACCTCTGCTATAGCTCCAACTGTCGAGAGATGATACTCGTCAAGCCACAGTCAGCCCTGTCGGCAGGCGCTGTGTCAGCCTCGTGTCACAAGCTTCAGTGAGCAGCCTGCACAAAGAAGATGTCACTTTGACTGCTAGCTCTCTCACTGCAGTCTGGTGTATGATGTTACGACTCCCAGATGTTTCGCCCAGTCGTCTCTGCCATGACTCGCTCCACAACTCGCTCCACGCTCGCCGGCAGTGACAGCCCAGCGACAGTACCAGTCGAGAAGTGTCCTCCTGAGTCGCTTGCCAGAAGTCCTGCCCAATTGCAGAGTTTTGTCGACGCCTCACTCGAGGGCACCAGCATGTCGTGCCCTAGGTTGAGTGAAAACCTGCAGCGACTCCTACGATGACTGCTTCACCGTTCCAGAGGAGACCGTACCCTGTTACATCACTGCTCAGCTGGAGCGATGTCTTCTGTGTTGCAGTATCTGTCCAGATGCAGGAAGGCGTGCAGTGATGCCCTTCGACGCTCATTGCCTATGACCACGATGTTTAGCACACCCCACATGTTTTTTTCTTCCCTCCCTGTAGGATGTTTTTTTTTCCATGTCCATTTGTATATATATGTTTTTTGTTTTGTGTTCTGTGCCCTGTTCCTACGAGAGAGAGACTGAGTTCCTTTTACCACCAGTATTGTCGCGTAGGGATGACGCGCGGGAGGTGGCCAAGCATATGTAGACCGCCTGTACTGTCTGCACAGACAGCCCATACTGTCTGCCAGCTTAGTTCATATTTCGTGCCATGCTGGTGCTGCCACCTATAGGCCTTGCCACATGAGTATGCCCAGACTTACCTCTCTCTCACACACACAGCAGCCTAGCAGCAAGACACAAGTACTCCCAGCTCTCTCTCGTGGGATGGCCCTGCCCGGGCCATGGGCTCAAACACACAAGCCTGTGTACCCACCACGACTTAATAAAGTAAGAAGCCTCCGAAGACGTATAATTCACACCCCGCTTTCAGCTCTACAAAACAAACTCATTAAACACAGTGTCACTGAGGTGCAGAGTATGTAATGTCATGGAGATTATCAGGAAGAGAGTGGCTGAGCACCTAGAGAGGAACAAACTTATAAACGACAACCAGCACGGTTTCTGGGAAGGAAAATCCTGTGTCACAAACCAACTGAAGTTTTATGACAAAGTAAGATACGAAAAGGGTCGGTAGATTGCATTTTCTTGGACTGCAAGAAGGCCTTCGACACAGTTCCTCACAAGAGATTAGTGCAAAAGCTAGATGATTAGGCATGCATGACAGGAAAGGCACTGCAGTGGATCAGAGAATACCTAGACAGGAGGCAACAACAAGTCGTGGTATGTGACGAGGTGTCAGAGTGGGCGCCTATGACGAGCAATGTTCCACAGGGGTCAGTCCTAGCACCAGTGCTGTTTTTGGTATATGTGAATGATATGACAGAAGGGATAGATTCAGAAGAGTCCCTGTCTACAGATGATATGAAGTTAATGAGGAGAATTAAATCGGACGAGAATCAGGCAGGACTACAAAGAGACCTGAATAAGCTGCAAGTCTGGTCCAACAACTGGCTCCTCGAATTTAACCCCGCCAGATGCAGTCATGAAGATCGGAGAAGGCCAAAGAAGATCGCAGAGTGTAAGACACATGTGCAACATCTGGGTATCTTTACTGTAGACGTTTCGCCATCCAGTGGCTTTATCAATACAAATTCCAGGACATAACTTGAAGACAGTAGAACTATGTACAGAAGATGAGGTAATCAGTCCCTCAACCTAGGAGTAGGTGCGAACAGCACCATAGTCGTGGAGATTCTGAAGCAGAAGAAAGAATCCTGGCGCTTATATAGTAACGTCAGGTGAAGCAGACGAGGGCAAATTCACTGGTGGGCGGGATTCCCCAGTGGAAGTAGGTCCTTCCCAAAGAGATGGGTTAGTTGTAGTAGTAGTTGTCGTAGTTGTGAAGGTTATGTAAATGTCCTCAGAATTAAGATTCCATGATGTTGCAGTGTCTGACAAGTTGTGTACGAATGGTATATAATACCGACAACTACTACAACTAACCCATCTCTTTGGGAAGGACCTACTTCCACTGGGGAATCCCGCCCACCAGTGAATTTGCCCTCGTCTGCTTCACCTGACGTTACTATATAAGCGCCAGGATTCTTTCTTCTGCTTCAGAATCTCCACGACTATGGTGCTGTTCGCACCTACTCCTAGGTTGAGGGACTGATTACCTCATCTTCTGTACATAGTTCTACTGTCTTCAAGTTATGTCCTGGAATTTGTATTGATAAAGCCACTGGATGGCGAAACGTCTACAATAAAGATACCCAGATGTTGCACACGTGTCTTACTCTCATCTTGTCGGTATTATATACCATTCGTACACAAGATCGCAGAGTATAAGGCTGCAACTCTCACTCAAGGGAAAGGATCCTGGGGTGAGATTAATACCGAGCACATCTCCTGAGGCGCACATCAACCAGATAGCTGCTGTAGCTATATTCCCCTTTCATACCTAAGAACAGAGTTCCGATACCTCAGTAAGGAATCGTTCAAGGCTCTGTTCACCGTGTACATCAAGCTCATATTGGAGTTTGCAGCACCAGTTTAGAACCCGCACCTGGTCAGGCACGTCAAGAAATTAGAGAAAGTGCAAAGGTTTGCAACAAGACTAGTCCCAGAGCTAAGGGGAATGTCTTACGAACAAAGATTAAGGGAAATCGGCCTCACGATATTGGATAACAGGAGGGTTAGGAGACACATGATAACGACATATAAATACTATGTGCAATTGACAAGGTGGACAGAGACAGGATGTTCCAGAGATGGGACAGAAACAAGGGGTCAGGGATCACAATTGGAAGTTGAAAACTCGGATGAGTCAAAGGGAAGTTAGGAAGCATTTCTTCAGTTATAGAGTTGTCAGGAAATGGAATAGTCTGGCAAGTGATGTTGAGGAAGCAGGAACCATACATAGCTTTAAGACGAGGTTTGATGAAGCTCGTGGAGCAGGGGGAGAGAGTACCTTGTAGCGGTCAATGAAAAGGCAGGGCCAGGAACTATGACTCAGCCCCTGCAACAACAAATAGGTGAGTACATACACATAATCATACGCACCCACAGTAACCATTTCCCTAGGTGACTTTCCAATCTCATGATCTGAACGGTTCCACTAATTGCTTATTAAGAGACGTCATTATGGGTAGCAGCTCCATATGTGGGAGATGTGTTCGTGTGTGTGATGGGTCAGGTCTGGCGGGCAGCGAGCCAGTTTACACTGTGTGGTGCGTCTCGTGTGTAATCCCTCAGTTCATGAGTGTGGAGGGTCAAATCTTGTAAGTAATTAGTCTTTCCATATGTGTGTGTGGGGGGGGGTGACAGTTCATATGTGTTGAGGGTGAGTTTATGTGTTTGGGGAGGTTAGATCTCGTATGTGTTTGTTTAGATCTTGGTAGTAAATATAACACCCATACAGGATAATACTAGAAGATCAACCTAAGCTTCTGGTGACCCGTGGCCTGGTGGCATAAAGCTCTCGTTTCACATGGTGAGGTTCCGGGTTCGGTTCCCGGCAAGGGTAGAATTGTTGGGCGTGTTTCCTTACACCGGTTGTCCATGTTCACCCATCACTAAAGCTGGTACCCGGGTGTTAGTAGACTGGTGTGGGTCGCATCCTGGGACAAAATTGACCTAATTTGCCCGAAATGCTCTGCATGACAAGCGGCTTTCTATGTATTAGTATGTCATTGATGTCATCTAGACCTATATATCTTGTACATATACTTGTAGTAAATAAAGACATTATTATTATTATTATTATTATTATTATTATTATTATTATTATTACAAGTTTGTAAAAACTTATTTCTGACCAACAAAGAGGCAATATGAACAGGTTGCTTGAACAATTCTGCAACCAGTTTGTCAAACAGTCACATGCACAAAGCAGCACAATATCAGGTAAGGAAGAGGAAGACTCTCATAACCTGTCTGAATCTGAGTTCGATAACTTCCAAATACCGACTACGACAGTGCGTAGATGCTAATAAGAACAAGGTAGATCAAGGTAGAAGCCAATAAGAGGAAGGTAGATCTGAATCAAATTGATTATCTTATAACACACAACCCCAAAATGTCTAAAATAATGAATTCAAAATAAGCATCTAAGAAATAGAGTTGAGCAGAGGCCATAAAAAAATGTTTTTGCTCACCAGAGACATTTTACTCTATCCCCAAAAATGAAGTCAACAAGATGGGAGCAGAGGAGAACATAATTCATGAAGACAGAGAGAGGAGGAAATGCTTTGATATAGTTTGCTGGAGAAAGAGAGCGAAGCAGCAAGTTGTGAGATCAGGTATACCACCCTGCCACATGTCCCACAATCCCTCAAAAATACCAAACTATTGGACAAGCTTGAAGCAGCAGAGGGACAGCTAATGCAAACTCTCCGCTCTAGCAGCTCAGAAAATGCAGAGTATGAAACATTCTACCGATAATTTTAATTAAATATATAAGAAATACTACTATAAAACATGACATGACCGTTTTAGCCAGAAACAAAAATAATTTAAACATAAAATATTAGATAAAATATATACATTATTAACATAACTGCGTCTGCTTTTACTTGTTTTTTTCTTTTCTGAAGACGCAGTACCCAGACCCCACGAAAGAGAGTCGCACAAGGTAATGTTTTGTCAGGTATTGTGAACCTGCGAATTTGGCCTATTCCACAAGGGTGTCCTCTATTGAATTATATATATATATATATATATATATATATATATATATATATATATATATATATATATATATATATATATATATATATACATATGCAATAAGATCACAGTAAACAGGTGATTTCAGAATATGCAAAACAACCACTCTGAAAGAATAGAGAAATTCCAAGCGCTTTCGTGACTACTCACATTATCAAGGAACTATGAAAGTAAAGCATCCAAGGAAGGTATATAAGGGGTCTGGCCAACACCTCACTATCAGATCCCACAACGGTTAAACACCTGACGCGCGCCGGCTCAACTGGACAGGTCCTTTGCACAACCCACCAACAAACTATTCTACCCAAGAAAATTTTAGTTTGTTGGTGGGTTGTGCAAAGGACCTGTCCAGTTGGGCCGGCGCGAGTCAGGTGTTTAACCGTTGTGGGATCTGATAATGAGGTGTTGGCCAGACCCCTTATATACCTTCCTTGGATGCTTTACTTTCATAGTTCCTTGATAATGTGAATAGTCACGAAAGCGCTTGGAATTTCTCTATTCTTTCAGAGTGGTTGTTTTGCATATTCTGAAATCACCTGTTTACTGTGATCTTATTGCATATATATATATATATATATATATATATATATATATATATATATATATATATATATATAACACTGCGACTAGCCAAGGGCTAGAACCCATGTCGTTTGGGGTCCCCTCATGGTGAGCAAGAACCACATGACGCTCTAACCCACAGGACCACCAAATCGTTCAAAGAATCAAGCACCCAGCAGAACTAGGAGTTTTACCTTGGTTAGTTGCAGTGTTGTTATTGATCAATACCACTTGTTCATGGTTACAATATTATAAAATACTGTTCGTTGAGGCTAGTACAATAGACGGGGAGTAGAATGAAATTAGCTCAGAGGCACCCACACCACTGTATGTCTTCGGATCATGATAAAACTCCTAGCTCTGCTGGGTGCGTGATTCTTTGTAGAATTTGGTGGTCCTGTTGGTTAGAGCATCATGTGGTTTTCGCTCACCATAAGGTGAGCCAAAGCAACATGGGTTCGAGTCCTTGGCTAGCGCAGTATTGTTATTGAACAATTCCACTCGTTCGTGGTTACAATAATATATATATGTTGTTCATGAGGCTAATACACCCCAAACAAGAAAGAGAATGAAATTAGCTTAGAAGCTCCCACACCACCGTATGTCCTCGGATGGCGGTAAAACAGCTAGCTCTGCTGGCTGCGTCATTCTTGTAGGATTTGGTGGTCCTGTGGGTTAACGCGCCATGTGATTCTCGCTCACCATGAGGCGGGCCAGTACAGCATGGGTTCGAGTCCTTGGCTAGCGCAGTGTTGTTGTTGATAAGTACCACTCGATAGTATCTGCCCAAATGAAACTAATAGCATCTATCAATGTTAAACTGACAGCAGCAATCACTGTTAGGTTTATAGCAGATATCACTGCTTGGGTTACAGCAGATATCACTGCTAGGTTTACAGCAGATATCACTGCTAGGTTTACAGCAGATGTCACTGCTAGGTTTGCAGCAGATGTAACTGCTAGGTTTACAGCAGATGTAACTGCTAGGTTTACAGCAGAAGTTACTGCTAGGTTTACAGCAGATGTCACTGCTAGGTTTACAGCAGATGTCACTGCTAGGTTTACAGCAGATGTCACTGCTAGGTTTACAGCAGATGTTACTGCTAGGTTTACAGCAGATGTCACTGCTAGGTTTACAGCAGATGTCACTGCTAGGTTTACAGCAGATGTCACTGCTAGGTTTACAGCAGATGTCACTGCTAGGTTTACAGCAGATGTCACTGCTAGGTTTACAGCAGATATCACTGTTATGTTTGCAGCAGATGTCACTGCTAGGTTTGCAGCAGATATCACTGCTAGGTTTACAGCAGATATCACTGCTAGGTTTACAGAAGATATCACTGCTAGGTTTACAGCAGATGTCACTGCTAGGTTTACAGCAGATATCACTGCTAGGTTTGCAGCAGATGTCACTGCTAGGTTTGCAGCAGATATCACTGCTAGGTTTGCAGCAGATATCACTGCTAGGTTTGCAGCAGATATCACTGCTAGGTTTACAGCAGATATCACTGCTAGGTTTACAGCAGATATCACTGCTAGGTTTACAGATGTCACTGCTAGGTTTACAGCAGATATCACTGCTAGGTTTACAGCAGATGTCACTGCTAGGTTTGCAGCAGATATCACTGCTAGGTTTACAGCAGATGTCACTGCTAGGTTTGCAGCAGATATCACTGCTAGGTTTACAGCAGATGTCACTGCTAGGTTTGCAGCAGATATCACTGCTAGGTTTACAGCAGATGTCACTGCTAGGTTTACAGCAGATGTCACTGCTAGGTTTACAGCAGATGTCACTGCTAGGTTTACAGCAGATATCACTGCTAGGTTTGCAGCAGATATCACTGCTAGGTTTACAGCAGATATCACTGCTAGGTTTACAGCAGATATCACTGCTAGGTTTACAGCAGATGTCACTGCTAGGTTTACAGCAGATATCACTGCTAGGTTTGCAGCAGATGTCACTGCTAGGTTTGCAGCAGATATCACTGCTAGGTTTGCAGCAGATATCACTGCTAGGTTTGCAGCAGATATCACTGCTAGGTTTGCAGCAGATATCACTGCTAGGTTCACAGCAGATGTCACTGACAAATTAACTGTAGCTCTCACTCTCAATATCGAAAAGTAATCATCGAGATTTAGCATTTAAGTTGGCAGGTATAATCTATTTTCCCTTAATTATAATTTTGCATGTATAGCGCAATGAATTTCTTATTAAAAAATATTTTGCACATGTGTAATTAGTTTAATTAAACAACGTAGTTTTTCCAAGAGTATCTAGTTTAATTAGACGCTCCAGAAAGTAATGTTTGCATACAGAAGCAAAGCTAATGTACACGTACACATACATGTACATAGATACACATACGTAGGCACATATACACATAGACACATATGTAGACATGTAACTACTCACATGTAAACACATATTCGCTTAGGTAAACATACACATATCTACAGTCACACACACATACACGACCCCTGCAACCACAATTAGGTGAGTACACACACACACATACACACACACACACACACACACACACACACACACACACACACACACACACACACACACACACACACACACACACACACACACACGCACACACACACAGAGAACGTGTTGTGTTCTGATCGAGACAGAACACAAGAAGAAAGGTTGATACTGAAAGAGAGAGCACAAAAATGAAAGGAAGAACGAGAGGAAATGACAAAGATGAGCAGAAGAACCCAGACGCAGGTGGAAGGGCAAACACAGCCTCCAATAACACCGGCAGAAGGACTCCAACCATGACAACCCCAAGGCAAGTGAGCAATGTAAACCGACACTCACACACTGATCCCTATGCCCCCACCCCCCACACCACAAGCCCCATCCATATAGCAACCCCCTATGAGAACTCTGCCCCCAACTCCACCACAACCCCCCATAGGCCCCACCAGGGCTCCCGATCCTCCAACCCAAATCTTCTCCCAGGATCACAGTATTAGAACAGAAGTTGAAGGTCTGGTACACGAACGCAGATGGAATAACGAATAAATATGAGGAGTGACAGGAAGGAATCAATAAGAAGTCCCCAGACATCATAGCAGTCACAGAAACAAAACTCACTGAGACAATAACAGACACAGTATTCCCACCAGGGAATCAGATCCTGAGGAAAGGTAGATGGAGCAGAGGGGGAGGAGTTGCACTGCTCATAAAAGACCGATGGAGATTTGAGGAAATGGAAGGCATGGAGGAGATGGGAGGAAGGGACTACATAGTAGGTACACTTCTGTCTGGGGTATATAAGGTCGCCATTGCAGTGATGTATAATCCACCACAGAACTGTAGGAGGCCAAGAGAGGAATATGAAGAGAACAGCAGACCGATGGTGGGCACACTGGCCGAGATGGCAAGAAGAGCTCACTCGAGCAGATCAAAGTTACTGGTTATGGGCGATTTTAACTACAGGGAGATCGATTGGGAAAACTGGAGCTACACGGGGCCCCAAAACATGGAGAGCCAAGATGAGGAATGTGGTGCTGGAAAACCTTGTGCATCAACATGTTAAGGACACTACTAGAGAGAGAGGGGAGGATGAACCAGCAAGACTGGACCTTGTGTTCATCCTGAGCAGTTCAGACATTGAGGACATCACATATGAGAGGCCCCTTGGAGCTAGTGATCACGTGGTTCTGTGTTTTGAATACATAGAATTACTAGTAGAGAGGGTAACAGGAGTTGGATGGGAAAAGCCAAACTATAAAAAGAGGGACTACACAAGTATGAGGAACTTCCTGCAGGAGGTTCAGTGGGACAGAGAATTGGCAGGAAAGTCTGTAAATGAAATGATGGACAATGTAACAACAAAATGCAGGGAGGCAGAGAAAAGGTTTGTTCCCAAGGGCAATAGAAATAATGGGAAGACCAAAGTGAGTCCTTGGTTTACCTGTAGGTGTAGGGAGGCTAAAAGTAAGTGCAACTAAGAATGGAAAAGATACAGGAGGCAAAGGACCCAGGAAAATAGAGACTATTCGAAGAGCCAGAAATGAGTATGCACAGATAATGAGGGAGGCCCAGTGACAGTACGAAAACGACATAGCATCGAAAACCAAGTCTGACCCAAAACTGCTGTTGTGAGGGAAAAGTTCAATAGATAGGAGTAGCGAGGGAGTATATAGTAACAATAGTTTCATTGCCGGCTACTTGTTAAGGTAGGGTAAGTCAAGCTCCCGCTATTCCCGCCTTTTTCCCCCTCCCCGAAATTGATAGTTAATTGCCAGCTGCTTGTTAACGTAGGGTCAGTCTAGCTCCCACTATCCCTTCCCCTCCCTCTTCCCCCCCCCCCGAAAGGTGACGTGTGGGGCTCTGGTCAAACAGTAAATCACTCGACTCACAGCTCCCAACACTACTGTAAGTACATGCCTGCCTTGTATTCTAGTGGATTTATTGGTTGAAAGCTTCACTTTGGACCAATAATAAACTTAGTCTTTTCAGCCTTGCTCTAAATTGACTGTTGTAATAATCACCACGTCTTTTAGGTATTGTACTTATCATGGAGAGTGATTATTTAAGCAGTGGGTAACCTGTCTATCTTTTCAGCTTGGATGACAGAGAGAGTCACCTGTCAATCAATGAGAAAAACTGAAGGAGACGGACTAACGTCCTGGAGACGTCCCATATTGGATTTACTTGCCTGTGCACTTGTATGAAGAATCAGGACATAATCCCTCATCATTACAGCTGCCAAGAACCTGATCACCTGTCATCGGGAAAGATTACTTACAGCCACTAGAACGAGCCAGTGGGTTGTCACCAACAACTGCGACCCCCCCCCCCCCCCCCCCACATCATCAGCAACGGCTTCTATTGCAACAACACGCAGTGTCACCAACACCAGACACCCAAGTTTATAGCGTTGAATTCAGATATCATTTATATTTTTAATTTTTAATTTTCTTTCATGTAGGATCAGTATTTCATATTTAAGTGTTTTATATTTCATATTTCCTAAATAATAGTGTTTATATTTGTCAGTTTTTGTTCTTTTTCTATTCATTAATTTTCCTGAGGAGGAGCCAGCCTTAGTAATACTGACTGAAGTTGTTACAGGGCTGAGTAAGCCTTCACAAGTGGCGACCTTGCCAGGATCAACTCGACAGAATCAAGATTCAATTCCATCTCGAATCTACCATTGGAACTTCAACACCGCATACCACAGACGGTTACCACCAGCCATGAGTAATCATTCTCTATGGTAGGACTACAGTACAGGTATTTAAAAGATTTGGTGATTGTTATAGTCTCAATTTATTGTAAGTCAAGTCAGGCAGGATATAATATTTAATTCTGCCACCTTTTTGTGTGAGCTTGAAACACATTGGAGGATTAGACTCTAGGGACCCGAGATTTTCCAGTGACAATTTGTTTCATTGAGCTCTTTATTTTATCAAGGGAACTGTCGTAGGACACTCTTGATTTATTGGTGAGAAGATTGGATGGTCAAGGGACCCCATTCTACTTACTGTTTGCTCGGAGCCGGCATAGAACCCTTCATTTTCATTAATACATATTGTTTAATTGAAGTAGGGATCGAGCCCTCTGATTTATTTACAGTTTGAGCGGAGCTGGAATTGAACCCTCCGTTTTCTTTAATACCCTTTTCATTTTCCCCTGGTAGTTTAAGTTATTCTTGCAAATATGGAGGAATACCAGTTTTGGATGAATGCTGGAAGTAAGTTAGGAATAACAGGGAAAAATTTAGAATCTTTCATTAGTGCTAAAATCCAGGAAAGAATTGAAAAGGAGAGAGAGAGAATCGAAAGAGAAGAGGAAAAGGAGAGATTGAGAATCGAAAGAGAAGACAAAAAAGAGCGTGATAGACTTGATCGTGAGGAAAGAGCTAAAGTACGTGAGGAACAAGTTAAATTAAGGGAACTTGAGGAAAGATCAAAGGATAGAGAATATGAGTTAAGGGAGAGAGAAAAGGATCACGAGCTCGAACAAGCTCGCCTTGAATTAGAGAATAAAAAGCTAACTTTCCCACAACAGCAATTAGAATGAAGGAGTAATTGAACAACGTGCAGCTAGTGCACATCTTCCAACACATAATTTACCTCCCTTCACAGAGGGGGAAGACATAACTTCATACATTATCAGGTTTGAAATTACCGCTACCCTCTGTGAATGGCCTGCTGCCACCTGGGCTACCAGGTTAGGAATGTTATTTTCTGGTACATCTTTGAATATCTACGCAACTTTGTCGCACGATATCGTATGTAATTATAACCTACTGAAGAAGGCAATCCTTAAAGCATATCAGAAAACCACTAATTCATACAGGAAAGATTTCAGGTATGCCACCTTACAGCCTGGCCAGAACTTTCAGCAGTTACAGGTAACACTCTTTCGTTTGTTCGACTTTTGGATAGAGAGTTCAGGAATTGATCGCAGTTATGAATCTCTTAGAGACTTCATGGTTGCTGACCAGTTCCTCACAGCTCTTCTCCATAAGATACGAACATTCATCAGAGAACGTAACCTGATTAAAGCTGAGGAAGTTGCTGAGGCTGCTGACCTGTATGCTGAGGCTCACAATTCCTATAAAGACCTAAAGGGATCGAACCCTAAGGGTAAGGGTTCATCAAACCTTAAGAAATCAAAGCCTCTAGTGGAAAGTAAAATGACTTCTTTTATTCCTGTTTGTCATTTGTGTGGTGTTAAGGGACATAAACGTCCAGATTGTCCTTCTAAGAAGGTCCAAAAAGTTGGAAGATGTTTTAAAGACTGTAATGACCAAGCACCCTTCTGTTCAGGAACAGTTAATGGACTTAATGTATCTACCATTTTACGAGACACTGGATGCACATGTATAGTCATTTCTGATAAGCTGTTCCCTAATCTTAAAGAAACTCATTCCTCTGCTATACTTTCAGACTACTTAGGCCGTACAGACACTTTTCCTACCATCCGTTGTTACACTAGGTCTAAATGGTTTACAGGTTGGTCTGAAGCTGTACTAGCTCGCATCACTTCTTGCTCCGTACTAATAGGTAATGTAAAAGGTGCCATTCTTCCTTCTGAGGTTGACCTTTCATCACCAAAGATGGATATATGTGTTTCAGATCCTCTTCCTGTAGAGTCAGAGAAGCCCCTCGAAAGTTCAGATAAGACAATGTCTCGCGATATTCATATGGGATTAAAAACCAGTGATGCTACTCTCGAAAGCGAGGAAGTAGGATCACCGGTTCACTTGTTAGATGAAAGTGAAGATATCACCTCCGTTACTATAAATGTCTTGACTAGGGCTCAGACCAAAGCCCAGGCTTCTCCTACTGTCCATCCTTTGATTTTCCCTGACTTCAAGCCTTTAGATATATCAAAGGACTCTTTTTGTCAAGTTACAACGTAATTGCCCTTCTCTTCAGAATTGCCATAATGCCGCTAAACAAAATCAAGTTATCCAAAGGAAAAACTTTTCATATAAATTTGAATATATAAAAGGTATCTTGTACAAGTCAGTATTCAAATTAAATTCAGATGAGACAGACTATTCCATCTTAGTTGCTCCAAGTCAATGATAAGAGGAATATTACTGCTTCCTCAATAGTAACATTACTTGTGTGTAAGTACATTTATTGAGAATTAACACTTTCACTGAGTAACTCTCTGGCATAAGGAATATATCATAAAGTTCTAAGCTTGACACTGGTCGTCACATCGTAACCTGAAGGTAACAGTATATAATTGTCCCCAGACTTCACTTCACAATAAACCACAAGCTGGTTCAGTTTCTATAACACAATTCTCTATCCAAGTGAGAACAAGGCGGAGTACTAGGAGGGTAGCTCAGTCAATGCACACTAAGTCAGCAGAGAGAGTGAACTGCCATGTACAGTAAATCCCTTCATGATATCAACTCGTCAAAAGGGGAAGAGGGTAGAGCGGTGCGAACTACCCATCAATGGACATAACCTTGTTATAAACCTTAGCCAGGTGTACCTACCTAACACATTACTCAAGATATATATATATATACATCATACCCGGGTATATTCCTAAATCAGATAATACTATAAACTAGTGGAATCTTTAATTTAGCTAATATTAAAGAAACCCCAAGTATAATATTAAATGGATAACACATAAATTAATCCCATTATGACCTTGGTCATAACACACACCCCCTTTCGGGGACTAAACTTCGCCGTAAAGGAGGATTTCAGAAATAGTATATAAACCAGAATACAAGTCATTCCTCTGACAAAGACCCTGATGACAAATGTTGCTTCTCCAACAAGAAAATTAAAAGTCTTGTCTCGCCAAACCACGTGTGTGTAGACACCACATAACCAGAGCTTCTGGTAGAAGAGGCATTTCTCATAAAGAGGCCTTAAGTGACCATTGGTAGCAGGAGAAGTCAGGGTAAGACAACAGGAGACTGCCACCGCAGAAATAAGTTCTGGATACCATATGGTGGCTTACGGGACAGGTCCCCTCAGTGGTTACAAGAATCAGATAACTGTAAGTAAACAAATAGCATTAAAAAATGCATTAAACAAATACATATCTATAATGTACTATAAATCCTCTTTTGTAAACTCAAATTTAATTACATGTCTTAAGGACGGGACAGTGTGTCAGCAATCACATTATCAGCTCCTCTAATATGGTTAATACTTATAGAAAAAGGTTGTATCCTAAGGGACCATCTTTGTATTCTAGCATTCTTAGCCTCCATGGTGTTTAAAAAGGTTAAGTTAAGGGATTATGATCTGTTTTTACTCTAATTTTATGATGGGTAGTCCTGAGATAAACCTCAAAGTGTTCCAAGGCTAAGACCAATGCTAGTGCCTCCTTTTCAACGGTTGCATAACTTAATTGATGGGGTTTCAATTTTGCAGAAAAGATCAGAAGAGGGGGAAGGTTGTAGAAGGACACTGACTGTATACTCGCTGGCATCCACTTGTAAAGTAAAGGGAGCGTCGAACACCGGACTCTGTAGAACTGGATAGGAGTCAAGTAGGCGCTTTAGACGAGTTAAGGCTAACTCACTTGAAGTTGTCCATTTAAAAGGAACTTTAGAACTTGTAAGTTCAAACAGCGGTGCTGCCACTTGCGAAAAATTAGGGCAAAACCGGCAGTAGTAACCGGCCATCCCTAGAAACCTCTGTACACCTTTCTTGTCTTGCAGAGCAGGAAAATCCATAATAGCATGAATCTTTGCATTAATGGGGGCAACCATGCCTTGCCCTATATTAAATCCCAGATATTTTATCCAGGCCTGACCAAACTCACACTTAGCAAGGTTGACAGTAAAATGGTGTTCATCTAGCCTTTTCAAGAGTGCTTCCAGCTGAATCACATGCCAGTCATCGCTGAATACTACCAGATCATCTAGGTAGGCTTCCGTTCCTTCCGAGTCGTACGTTAGCCGATTCATAAGCCTCTGGAAGGTCGAGGCTGCGTTGCAGAGCCAGAAGGGCATCACCCTGTAGTTAAACAGGCCTCCAGGCACGGTGAAAGAAGAAATCTCCTGCGCTCGGGGCGATAACGGCACTTGATAATAACCTCGCAGGAGGTCCAAACGACTGACATACTTAGCACTGGAGACGCTGTCTATTAGGTCGTCAACCCTAGGAAGGGGGAATCCGTCAGGCACGGTTAGGGAATTTACTTTCCGATAGTCGGTACACATTCTAAATGAACCATCCGACTTAGGTACAAGGACACACGGTGAAGCCCAAGGGCTTTTGCTATGTTCAATCAAACCATGATCGAACAAGAAACTTATTTCCTCCCGCAGAGCTTTATTCTTTACTGGGCTGACTCTATACGGAGCTTGTTTAATCGGAGCAGCTCCTTGCACGTCCACATCGTGGATCCCCATGGTGCACTGTCTAGGGATATCTCCAAAGAGACTTCTATAAGTGGAAATCAAGTCTCGGATTTCACTTGATCTTTCCTTTTCTAAGTTACCGAGATAATCATCTAAGGTTTCCATTATTTCCGAGTTCTTCAGTCTTATCTCTACTCCACATGAACAATCTTCTTTACTGGAGTCACCTTCTTGTGACCTCACCACAGCCACAGGGACAAGCCCTTCATAGTATTTCTTTAGCTGATTTATATGGTAAGTCCAGATCGACTTTCTTCTTCCTGGTGTTCTTACCACATAATTTACCTTACTCAGCTTCTTAATCACCTCCATTGGACCCTCATACTTGGGTTGCAAGGTATGGCCTGGCACCGTCTTTAAAGCTAATACTTTGTCTCCCACATTTTATGAACGCTCAACAGCAGTCTTGTCATAACTTTGTTTCATACGGTTTTGAGCTTGTCTGAGGTTGTCAGCGGCCAATTGCCGAATAAAAACCAAGTGTTCATGCATTGCCGTGGGGGATAAACATAAAGAAGGCTCCACTTTCCAAGACCATACGTCCTTTAGCATTACTAACGGTCCTCGGACCGCATGACCATAAATGAGTTCAAAAGGACTATATCCTAAACTCTCCTGTTCGCTCTCTCTTAAGGCAAGGAGGAGGAGGAAAGGAATACCTTCATCCCAGTCTGTTGAGAACTGCTCACAGTATGCCCTCATCATGATCTTCAGGGTTTGGTGAAACCTCTCTATGACACCCTGGGTTTGGGGTCTATATGCTATTGAAACAAAGGGTTTAACTCCGACCCTGGACATAGCTTCACGGAAAATCTTTGATGTGAAATTCGTCCCTCTGTCAGATTGAATCTCCTTAGGGAATCCAAACTGTGCGAAGAATCTAAATAGGACTCTCACAATAGCCTTGGCACTAATCTTGCGTAGGGGCACAGCCTCTGGATACCGAGTAGCCTTATCCATTATAGTAAGAAGATATTGGTTGCCAAGCCTAGTTTTTGGGAGAGGTCCCACACAGTCTACTACGAGCCGAGAGAAGGGTTTGCCTTCTACGGCAATAGGTAAGAGGGGAGCAGGAGGAGGTTTTTGTGCAGGCTTTCCAATGAGCTGGCAAATAACACAGTTTCTCAAGTACTCAGTCACGGTATCCTTCATCTTGGGCCAGAAGAAATATCGGGCTAATTTTCCTAGAGTCTTTCTTATTCCCAAATGTCCGCCCATGGGGCTAGAATGTGCCACTTCCAATGCTAACTCCCGAAATCGGACAGGTAAAACCAAGAGCTGTTTTGGCTTGAGACATGAATTAGCTGAAGTCGACGGAAATTTCTTCATCAGGATACCGTCAGAGTAATAAAAACATTCTTCCTTACCCTCAGCTTCCATCTCAGTAAGTGCTTGATCCCTTGCCTGTTTCAACGACGGGTCTTCAAGCTGTTCTTTCACTAAATTTTCCTGATTGAAGTCGTTACTCCGTAATGGGGTAAAATCTACCACTTGGGATTTTGGAGGGTGATTTTCGACTTCGTGTTGATCACTGGCACTGAACAGAGCATCCAAACCCCAATCTGAGGGTTCATCAGGAGTAGGCAGTGGTTCCAAATTCATAGCCATAGCCCTTGTTATAGCTGTAAGAGGGAATAGACGAGGACCTTCCTTACACCCTTCAATGGCGTAATTCTCTCCAGAGAACTTCTCTATAACATAAGGTTCTCGGCAAATTCCTCCTCTTCCTAAATCATTACCCACCAGTAGATCTACACTCTTAATGGGAAAATCAGTATCAGAAAGGCCCACAACAGCTTCACCTTGATATGAATCTACGTTCACATATACCTTATGAAGGGGTATTCTGATGGTGCCACCGTAACCTTCTAGCAGAACATCCAGGTTAATATAAGTGTCATCATTTAGAGGAAGTACTCCTTTTCTCAGTAAGGTCAGGTAGCTTCCCGTATCCCAATAGGATACTATGTCCACCATTTGGTCCTCTGTAACACCAGCCTTACCCTTAAAGAAGTAAGGCAACATGGCTTCCGAAACTTTGTCTGCGAACAACTCAGAGGGAATTAGGCACCTCGATTTTGAGGAAGACGTCATCTGTACAGGTAATGTTTCAGAACCTGACCGCCTACAGTCTCGAAACCAATGGCCTGGTTTCTGACAAGAGCAAGTTGGGCCTCTTCTTGCTGTATCTCTCTCGTAAGGTGGTCTTCCTTTACCATTACTATGGATGACACTCGAGTAGGCTTTTGCTGAATGAGGAGGAGAGGTCTGCTGATCCATTTTCCTAGTAGAGAAAGGCTGACTCTTAGGAGAACATAACCTGGCTTTCTCTCTAGACCCGTTTTCCTTGGTCAATTGAGAGGTTATCTCGAAGTGATCAGCTAGAGAAGCAGAGGCCAACACATCTGCAGTCTGGTGTTCGATAACAAAGGAGCGTACATCACCTGTCAGAGAGTTCTGAAATTCTTCTTGCAAGATCAACTGTATCAGGCGCTCCATAGTATCATACCCAGTTGACCTCAACCATCGCTCTAGAGCCACCTTCTTCTGCCGGGCAAATTCTACCCAGGTTTGACCGGGCAGTCTTCGTAGAGAGCGGAAGGTGCGCTGATAACTTACAGGAAGCAAGTCATACTCCTTTAAAATGATCTTAACTGCTTTGTAATCTGCATACTTGTCATACGGGAGAGCTGCAGTACATGACTGAGCCTTACCCTTAAGTGTGGTGTGAAGTAAGGTAGCCCAATGTTCACGAGGCCATCTCATCCCTCGTGCCTGATTCTCAAATGTGTCGAAGTGTCCAAGTCTGTTTCACAAAACCTGGGCACTAATGAGGCAGCCCTGTGCAGGTCAAAGGTCAAGGTTTGAGTAGCAAACGACTTACTCTTTTCCTCCTCTTTTTGCCTCTCGAATCTGATGTTTTCCCTCTCGAACTCTTCTTTATACAGCAGGCTCTGTTTGCAACTTTATAAGATGTTCCAGATGTTGAAAGTGTTCGAGTGTGAGAGGAGTCAAAGGTTCTGGAGGAGTGGGAGGAGTGTGTCCCTCTAGGCGAAGCTTGGGACGAGCTCCACCTCCGGTCGCCCCCACATGACCAGGGCTAGCTAATGGGCTTTCATTACACGAATCAGGTGCTATGTCGTCCCTAGACATAGCCTCTGCTCCCAAAGTGAGGCCTTCAAATGAAGCCACCAAATGAGCTACTCCTAGGGACAAAGATTCCTCCGAGGGTGTCTTGCCATGCGAGTCCAACCTCGGGACAGTGTCAGAGGGCTGAGAAAACAATATGTTTTGTATTATAGAATGGACAGTACTTGCTATATAATGATTGTTATATGAAACTCCTAAATATCTAGCAACTTGCCAGCATTGTTGTAGTGGTAAAGTCTTCAGCGTATCTGGAGTCAGGTCCTTCACCAACTGTGATATGTCATGATCCATGGTCAAGAAGTTCAAAGCTCCCAGACAGGCCCCCACTTGTTACGGTTCAAATCTTCATCTTTAGCCAGGTTAGTGCACTCCGTAACAACACACTTCATAGAATGAGAGGATATGGTTCCAAACTTAGAAATGTAAGGCACAAATAATACTCAGTCTTTTCTGGTTTCTTTTTATTTAAAAGTTTAAATACTTTAGATATTCATAAATATCTATTAAATATCACTGTCCGAAACTTTCCTTCACACAAGAAAATTCTTAAATAGAATGTACATCACAGACCTCCTCTGGAGACTGTCAATATGGTCACTACACTTGATAATGATCAGAGGAATATTACTGCTTCCTCAATAGTAACATTACTTGTGTGTAAGTACATTTATTGAGAATTAACACTTTCACTGAGTAACTCTCTGGCATAAGGAATATATCATAAAGTTCTAAGCTTGACACTGGTCGTCACATCGTAACCTGAAGGTATTTTTTTTTTATTTTTTTTTATTATCACACTGGCCGATTCCCACCAAGGCAGGGTGGCCCGAAAAAGAAAAACTTTCACCATCATTCAGTCCATCACTGTCTTGCCAGAAGGGTGCTTTACACTACAGTTTTTAAACTGCAACATTAACACCCCTCCTTCAGAGTGCAGGCACTGTACTTCCCATCTCCAGGACTCAAGTCCGGCCTGCCGGTTTCCCTGAATCCCTTCATAAATGTTACTTTGCTCACACTCCAACAGCACGTCAAGTATTAAAAACCATTTGTCTCCATTCACTCCTATCAAACACGCTCACGCATGCCTGCTGGAAGTCCAAGCCCCTCGCACACAAAACCTCCTTTACCCCCTCCCTCCAACCCTTCCTAGGCCGACCCCTACCCCGCCTTCCTTCCACTACAGACTGATACACTCTTGAAGTCATTCTGTTTCGCTCCATTCTCTCTACATGTCCGAACCACCTCAACAACCCTTCCTCAGCCCTCTGGACAACAGTTTTGGTAATCCCGCACCTCCTCCTAACTTCCAAACTACGAATTCTCTGCATTATATTCACACCACACATTGCCCTCAGACATGACATCTCCACTGCCTCCAGCCTTCTCCTCGCTGCAACATTCATCACCCACGCTTCACACCCATATAAGAGCGTTGGTAAAACTATACTCTCATACATTCCCCTCTTTGCCTCCAAGGACAAAGTTCTTTGTCTCCACAGACTCCTAAGTGCACCACTCACTCTTTTTCCCTCATCAATTCTATGATTCACCTCATCTTTCATAGACCCATCCGCTGACACGTCCACTCCCAAATATCTGAATACGTTCACCTCCTCCATACTCTCTCCCTCCAATCTGATATTCAATCTTTCATCACCTAATCTTTTTGTTATCCTCATAACCTTACTCTTTCCTGTATTCACCTTTAATTTTCTTCTTTTGCACACCCTACCAAATTCATCCACCAATCTCTGCAACTTCTCTTCAGAATCTCCCAAGAGCACAGTGTCATCAGCAAAGAGCAGCTGTGACAACTCCCATTTTGTGTGTGATTCTTTATCTTTTAACTCCACGCCTCTTGCCAAGACCCTCGCATTTACTTCTCTTACAACCCCATCTATAAATATATTAAACAACCACGGTGACATCACACATCCTTGTCTAAGGCCTACCTGAAGGTAACAGTATATAATTGTCCACAGATTTCACTTCAAAATAAACCACAAGCTGGTTCAGGAGTTTCTGTAACACAATTCTCTATCCAAGTGAGAACAAGGCGGAGTACTAGGAGGGTAGCTCAGTCAATGCACACTAAGTCAGCAGAGAGAGTGAACTGCCATGTACAGTAAATCCCTTCATGATATCAACTCGTCAAAAGGGGAAGAGGGTAGAGCGGTGCGAACTACCCATCAATGGACATAACCTTGTTATAAACCTTAGCCAGGTGTACCTACCTAACACATTATTTAAGATATATATATATACATCATACCCGGGTATATTCCTAAATCAGATAATACTATAAACTAGTGGAATCTTTAATTTAGCTAATATTAAAGAAATCCCGAGTATAATATTAAGTGGATAACACATAAATTAATCCTATTACGACCTTGGTCATAACATATGTGATGAGGTATCACAGTGGGCACCCGTGACGAGTGGGGTCCCACAGGGGTTGGTCCTAGGACCAGTGTTATTTCTCGTATATGAGAATGAAATGATGGAAGGGTTAGACTCAGAAGTGTCCCTGTTAGCAGATGATGTGAAGTTAATGAGGAGAATTAAATCAGGTGAGGATCAGGTAGAACTTCAGAGAGCCCTGGACAGGCTGGACACCTGATCCAGCAACTGGCTTCTCGAATTTAACTCCGCCAAATGCAAGTCATGAAGATCGGAGAAGGACAAAGAAGACCGCAGACGGAGTATAGGCTAAGTGGCCAAAGACTGCAAACCTCGCTCAAGGACAAAGACCTTGGGGTGAGTATAACACCGAGCACGTGTCTGGAAGCACACATCAACCAGATAACTGCTGCAGCATATGGGCGCCTGGCAAACCTGAGAATAGCATTCCGATACCTTAGTAAGGAATCATTCAAGACACTGTACACCGTGTACGTCAGGCCCATAATGGAGTATGCAGCACCTGTTTGGAACCCACACTTGATCAAACACGTCAAGTAATTAGAGAAAGTGCAAAGGTTTGCGACAAGGTTAGTTCCAAAGCTAAGGGGAATGTCCTACGAAGAAAGGTTAAGGGAAATCGGCCTGACGACACTGGAGGACAGGAGAGTTAGGGGAGACTTGATAACAACATAAAAAATATTACGTGGAATAGACAAGGTGGACAGACAGGATGTTCCAGAGAGGGGACACAGAAACAAGGGGTCACAATTGGAAGTTGAAGACCTAGATGAGTCAAAGGGATGTTAGGAAGTATTTCTTTAGTCACAGAGTAGTCAGTGCAATAGCCTACCAAGTGAGGTAGTGGAGACAGGAACCATACATAGCTTTAAGATGAGGTATGATAAAGCTCATGGAGCAAGGAGAGAGAGGACCTAGTAGCACTCAGTGAAGTGGCGGGGCCAGGAGCCGAGTCTCGACCCCTGCAACCACAATAAGGTGAGTTCAATTAGGCGAGTACACACACACACACACACACACACACACACACACACACACACACACACACACACACACACACACACACACACAGTTAGGAACCTACTCCTGGTCAAGCACGTCAGGAAATTAGAGACAGTGCGAAGCTTTGCAACGGAACTAGTCCCAGAGCTTCAGGACCTTGCATTTATCTACATTATACTACATCTGCCACTTTTCTGACCACGAATTGAGTTTGTCTAATTCCTCCTGAAGTTCCATGACATCTACGTATGAATCAATTATCCTATCTATGTTAGACACATGTGCAACACTTAGGTATCTTTATTTAGGAAACGTTTCGCCACAAAGTGGCTTCATCAGGCCATACAAAGGAGAATGGTGAAGAACAGGAGGAGTTTGAGGTAATCAGTCCCTCAGCCTTGAGTCGATGTAGTCAGTCCATCCATCTTGAAAAGAATTATTGGGATATTAATAGTGTCTTCCTGAGTAAAAACCGAGAGAAAATAATGATTAAAAATAACACATTTCATTCTTTTTTTTTTATTATTATTCGCCGGTACTCTCCCGGCCCGGGTCTTTCCCAAGAGTGGTGACGCGGCCTTGGCTCCCTATCTGGGGAGTCTCAAGACCTAAGGGAGCAGTCGGGGAAAAAATTGTAGCTCTTTTGTTTACCGTCCGATTTCCTCCAGTTTTGGTGTACAAGACAAAGTGTTTTCACACCGTGTAAAAAATGTTTGTCAAAAATATACCTCAAACAACAACTGAGAAAAGACTGAAAAAGGACTGATTTATTGAAAATGCCGTTGGGGGGCAATTTATTCCTATATGGGACGACGTAAGGTTGTTTGGACACTTGGTGCCGAGAGAACAATGTTAATACGAATTTTATACGTGACCTTTTCCTCTAAATAACTTATCTTTATTTCACAAAAAAATAAAGTTTGTTAGTTCTTGGAATGTTGCAAAAAATCTGCTGTTTACTCCCACATAACTCCCAAAGTATTTGGAATATTTCCAAAAATTGCACGAAGGAATTTAGAGAAATCATTATTCTACAATTTCTGTGAATATTATTCCATTTAATTAAGTAATAAAGGAAGAAATAGGTACATTAGGTGAATAATTTACTTCCGAGAAATTGGCTTGGAGCGCCGGCCGGCCCACCGTCTCAAAAAAAAAAAATCGCGAGAATTGCTTTTGTTTGGGTGTATTTCATAGTAAACTGATGTTCTAGTGCAGTTAACCTCTTCAAAATACCGTTTTCTCTTACTCGAAGACGACATGGAGAGGATGACATAAATGGTATAAAATACCGACACAATGGAAATATAAACACATTATACTGCATATGTGTTTATATTTCCACATGGAGAGGAGTAACTCATTTATATCGAAATATTCGCTCTGGTCTCTGGCCATATTATGGCTTATTTTATTCAGTCTAGAGTATATAACATGTTTGTATGTTATTTATAGTGTTTATTATATCATATTAGATCAATTCTGATAGATAAATAAGCCGTAGAGTTGATATATAAGCTGATATTTGTAGATGAATGGTTCAGAGAACCGACATGTTGATAAATTAGACACATGTGCAACTCTTGGGTATCTTTATTGAGGAAACGTTTCGCCACACAGTGGCTTCATCAGTCCAAACGTAGGAGAAACTTGAGGAACAGGAGGAGAATGAGGTAATCAGTCCCTAAACCTTGAGTCGATGTGTTCAGTCCATCAATCTTGAATAGATTGATGGACTGAACACATCGACTCAAGGTTGAGGGACTGATTACCTCATTCTCCTCCTGTTCCTCAAGTTTCTCCTACGTTTGGACTGATGAAGCCACTGTGTGGCGAAACGTTTCCTCAATAAAGATACCCAAGAGTTGCACATGTCTCTAATTTATCATAAGCTGTCTGTCTGTCCTGTCTGTCTCAACTATTGGACCACTACGACAAGGCCCTAAATGCACTAGAAGACAAAAAGAATGCAGATGTAATATATACAGACTTTGCAAAAGCCTTCGACAAGTGTGACCATGGCGTAATAGCGCACAAAATGCGCGCTAAAGGAATAACAGGAAAAGTCGGTCGATGGATCTATAATTTCCTCACTAACAGAACACAGAGAGTAGTCGTCAACAGAGTAAAGTCCGAGGCAGCTACGGTGAAAAGCTCTGTTCCACAAGGCACAGTACTAGCTCCCATCTTGTTCCTCATCCTCATATCCGACATAGACAAGGATGTCAGCCACAGCACCGTGTCTTCCTTTGCAGATGACACCCGAATCTGCATGACAGTGTCTTCCATTGCAGACGCTGCAAGGCTCCAGGCGGACATCAACCAAATCTTTCAGTGGGCTGCAGAAAACAATATGAAGTTCAACGATGAGAAATTTCAATTACTCAGATATGGTAAACATGAGGAAATTAAATCTTCATCAGAGTACAAAACAAATTCTGGCCACAAAAAAGAGCGAAACACCAACGTCAAAGACCTGGGAGTGATTATGTCGGAGGATCTCACCTTCAAGGACCATAACATTGTATCAATCACATCTGCTAGAAAAATGACAGGATGGATAATGAGAACCTTCAAAACTAGGGAGGCCAAGCCCATGATGACACTCTTCAGGTCACTTGTTCTATCTAGGCTGGAATATTGCTGCACTCTAACAGCACCTTTCAAGGCAGGTGAAATTGCCGACCTAGAAAATGTACAGAGAACTTTCACGGCGCGCATAACGGAGATAAAACACCTCAATTACTGGGAGCGCTTGAGGTTTCTAAACCTGTATTCCCTGGAACGCAGGAGGGAGAGATACATGATTATATACACCTGGAAAATCCTAGAGGGACTAGTACCAAACTTGCACACGAAAATCACTCACTACGAAAGCAAAAGACTTGGCAGACGATGCACCATCCCCCCAATGAAAAGCAGGGGTGTCACTAGCACGTTAAGAGACCATACAATAAGTGTCAGGGGCCCGAGACTGTTCAACTGCCTCCCAGCACACATAAGGGGGATTACCAACAGACCCCTGGCAGTCTTCAAGCTGGCACTGGACAAGCACCTAAAGTCAGTTCCTGATCAGACGGGCTGTGGCTCCTACGTTGGTTTGCGTGCAGCCAGCAGCAACAGCCTGGTTGATCAGGCGCTGATCCACCAGGAGGCCTGGTCACAGACCGGGCCGCGGGGGCGTTGACCCCCGAAACTCTCTCCAGGTAAACTCCAGGTAAGCTAATATAAACGTAATAAGGAAGTGATTTCTCCCGGCTCTCTCTGGAGCGGGAATATGGCCCAGTGTTCCCAGATGTGGAAAAAGACACTTATGTACAGTTCAGGACATTTATTAAAGGAAACGTTTCGCCACGAGTGGCTTCTTCAGTCCTAATACAGAAAATCCGGTAGTTACAGTATTTCAAAATTACTAAGCAAGAGGATATTACCCATCCTGGGAACTGGTGTTACTTGATGCCAGCAGGTCCCTCTCTAGCCTCACCTCCTTAGTTCCATTACTACTACTACTACTACCACCTCTACCCACGCATCACCTCACCTGACTCCCGCCACTATATATATGTGGAATCTTGGTTCAGAGGACATCTACAAGACCTTCACGGCTGCTGCAACTAACCCATCTCTTTGGGAAGGACCTACTTCCAATGGGGAATCCCGCCTACCAGTGACTTTGCCCTCGTCTGCTGCCCGTCCCTATCCACTGACGCCTATATAAACCGCCAGTCTTCTTGTCTTTGCTCCAGATTCTCCTCCACCACGATGCTGTGAGCACTAACTCCAAGGCCGAGGGACTGATTACCTCATCTTTTGTATATAGTTCTACTGTCTTCCTACTATGTCCTAGAATCTGTATTGATAAAGCCACTGGATGGCGAAACGTCTACTACAATAAAGATATCCAGATGTTGCACATGTGTCTTAACTTTCATATTGTCGGTATTTTATACCTTTCTTGCACATATATATGTGTGTTTTCTTAGTTTTCTCTGTATTAGGACTGAAGAAGCCACTCGTGGCGAGACGTTTCCTTTAATAAATGTCCTGAACTGTACATAAGTGTCTTTTTCCACATCTTGTCGGTATCACCATACCATTTCCTCTCTGTTCCCAAATGGTTCCCGAGTGGCTGGCACTCTATGGATAAGCTCCGCCTACTTTTATATGATGACAAATAGTCAGTTATTATATTAGAATAATGCAAGAAAAAGCGATAAAAAAAACAAGAAAAAAATTCCAGAAAATATATGGGCTGTGAGCAGACTCGCTACCCACATCGCCGTCACCATACCTGATATAAATTACTATAATTTCTTGTAGAAACGTCGTAGAACATTGATTATGGTGCCATTGTGTTGCCAAAGAGTTAAGCTATTTTTCTGTATATATAACTCAATTTCCATAATTTTTCGATTTTTTTTTTTGAGAGCGCGCGGAAAATTGTATGACTGCCCCCTAAGTCTCCCATGGGAGGAGGTACAAATACCCCCTCATCTTTGGGACCAAGTGTCCCCAGGCCTGGCCACAGTCCCCGCCCTCACGGGGCTTGCAGGGAGAAGCAAGGCCTCTTCACATTTCATTCTCCTTGTCATAAGCAAGGGGAAACACTGCAGTAGGCCGGTTGACTCATACTATGCAGCTCCTTCATAAATCCGGCCCACTAACGGAACATTTAACCAATCCATCTTCAGCGCTTCAAAAGAAATTAGCTTTGATAAATCTATTAACTCATGTGCAAGTCCCATTCAAATCCAACCCTTCTCAATCATGTATTATACATTTAAATTTGAAATTACCCAAGATTTTAGCTTATATAACACTACAGGGCAGATTATTCCCCTCAGCAACTACCCTTTTCTCTAACCAGTACTTTTCTATATCGCGTCTAAATATAAGCTCATCTAATTTGAGTTCATTATTGCGGGTTCTCTCTTTTAGGGACATCCTTAAGACGTTATTTATAAGTTGAGCAAAATGGTATTTTGTAGGAGTGCAAAACGGAACTTCATGACTAATTGACTAATATTTTTAACATATATCTTCCTACAGGTGCAATGCCTGATATGAGGAAGATGGCCAATGAAATTCTTATTTTTATAGGAAGTGACAAATTGTTACTGTAAAATTATTGCCCAATAAACCTAAAATTAATTGTAAGCAAATTACTAGAGTCAATTATAGCTGATGTAATAAGAAACTATGCTGACGAACATAATTTGGTTAATGATATTCAGCATGGATTCATGAGTGGCCGTTTTTGCACAACTACTTAGCAAAGCTTTGAGGCTGTTGATCATGATTAAGAATTTGGTATCATTTGTTTGGGTTTTTACGACTATTTATAGAGTACTGCACCAGCGCATGTGTGTCTATAGGGAACTTCCGGTTTTGACAAGTTTCTGGCAAGCAAAACGTTGTCAGAATAAAATATCACCTAAGTTTCACAAGTGTTCATTTACTTAACATATTTTTGGTAATTCTTCCAACAGTATTATTGGTGACTGATAAAAACTCATCATATTTTTATTATTTATTGAAAAACAAAAAATACTTATACAAGAAATGCGAAGGTACACACGACACTGGAAACAGGCTGATATTTACAATAATCATCCATCTTGTCGAAGCGTGTTGATTGGCTTGAAAATACATGAAGAATTTAATGCTTTGTTACTGCTTCACTGAATCTGCAATTTCAATTTGGGTGATAATTTCTAGGATATTAATGTAATTCACGTTGTTCATGATTGGGAACTAGTCTTGACACTGGACTTCTCTAGCTACAGGTATTTTGAAAAGTTTTCTTTCTCCAACTAATGGGACCCGTTCTCTGGATGCAAGTATCAAGACCAAGTTTCTGGGTCCAGAGAAGGAGAAAAGACAGATGGTTCTAAGCTACTAAACCACTCCTCCATGTAATGAGACATGTCTTGCTGAAGACTCTGGGAAGAGTCTTCTGCCTGCAAGTGGAACCAGTCCAATGGTTTCAGAAAGTAGATCCAGTCTTCTGGGTCTAGGAAGTGGACGGTGTCATCAAGCTTCAAGATTTCGAATGTGTCGTCAATCTGTAGGATTTGTAAGGTGACAATACGCTCGAGAAAGGAAAAGGCGACATCGAGGTCCAAGTAGTGACTGGGTGCATTCATCTCAATGTAGTGAAATGCGACATCCATCTCAAAGTAGTGGAAATCGACTGCAATCTCTAAGTAGTGGAAGGTGACATGGAACTCCAAGCAGCTGTAAAAGACATCAAGCTTTATGTAGAGGAAGTTAACGAGCTCCAAGCACTTGTAGGTGACATCAATCTTCAAGTAGTGGAAATTGACAGCAATCTGTAAGTAGTGGAATGTGGCATGGAACTCCAAGCAACTGTAAGAGACATAAGGCTTTAAGTAGAGGAAGATAACAACGAACTCCAAGCACTTGTAGGTGACATCAATCTCCAAGTATTGGAAGATGTTAAAAGGCTCAAAGAAATGATAGGTGAAATCAGTCTCCAAGTAGTGGGAGATATGAAGAGGCTCCAGGTAGTGGGAGGTGATATCAAGTTCCAGGCAGTTGGAGATTTCTTCTAATTGCATATAATGAGACCAGTCTCCTTGTTGAAGGTATAGGGATAAGTTCTTATTTTCCAAATAATGAGTCGAGTCCTCTGCATACAAGTATTGGGGCCAGTGTTCTGGCTCTACATATGGAGAAAAATTGGATGGTTCCATGTTGTCAAAAGGCTCCAAGCAATGGTAGGTGTCATCCAGCTCCAGGTAGTTGGATGGAATCAAGATGCTCCATGTAGTGGGAGGTGATATCAAGTTCCAGGCAATTGGAGATATCTTCTGATTGCATATAATGAGACCAGTCTCCTTGTTGAAGGTATTGGGATAAGTCCTCATTTTCCAAATAATGAGACGAGTCCTCTGCATACATGTACTGGGACTAATGTTCTCACTCTACGTATGGAGAAAAATCGGTTGGTTCCAAGTTACTGAACCAGCTCTTCAACTCCATATTGTGGGATTTGTCATAATGTTCTTGGAAGTTGGAGATAACTTCTACATCCAGGTAATGAGTCTGATTCCCTTGCTCCAAAGTTTGAGACATGTCCACACTCTCTAAGCAATGAGTCAAGTCATTATGATCCAAGTTCTGAAACCAATATTCCGGCTCTAGAAAAAGGTTAAACGTAGCAGGATCTAGGTAACTTGACCGGTCTTCTGCCTCCAAATAAGGAGAAGTAGCATCAATTTCCTGTTTCAAGTGCATTTGGTTGGTAGGATGGAGCATTAGCATAAGTTCAAAGGAATGTTACTCGTATTTTCAGCAGACTGGAAACTGGAAGTGTTCCTCGACGTCGGCTTCTTTTAGATCTTTTTCAACCAAATTATTGATTTCAAAGATAAATTCTTGTGAAGGAGCTCTTAATTTTTTTCTGATGAATTGTCTTCAGAACATCTCAGCAACCAACTTGGCTGAAACGGCATTATAAGTGTTGTTGTTGTTAAAGATTCCCCGGTATTCTCCCAGCCCGGGCCCTTCCAAGTGATGGCCCGGCACTGGGTCCCTGTCTAGGGAGTGTCTGAGACCTCATCTTGTGAGCTACAAACTCGGGCTCTGGCACCAACCCTGCCCTAGAAGGGCAGGGCATGGTGTCGATCATGCTAGCGCTGTGCTCTCCTGTGTGGAGTGTCGTGTGTTGGTGTACATTTTCATTCATCCATTCATTCATGTTGATTCACCGTTACTTCCAGCCTTGGTCTTCTCCAGATGGTGACCCGGCAGTGGCCCCCCCGGGTGGGGGGTGATGATCATCTTCTTTCTTCTTTCTTGGCCCTCTGGTTGGAGGGTGTCGTCGTTTTCTATCTTGCGCTGACTTCCCCGAAGAGAAGCACAGTCGGGCAGAGGCAGCAGTTACAGGGTCGATTGGAGCCACACCCCAGCTTTAGCGAACAGCAAAGTGCTGGGGAAACTTATCTTCATGGTGAATGGTCATGGATAGTCGTGCTAGAGGAGGGTACCGTCTTCAAGGTCCCCATTCTGAAGCATCCTGAATTTCCTCTTTGAGGTGTACTCGACTTCCACAAGGTATTGGGTTTTGGCAGTGAGTAGTCTGGTCATGTCTGCAGTGGTGTATGTAACAGTTTGGTTGTAGGTATACTTGACTGTTCCGTCCTGGAGGTGCTGATGGATTTCTAAAGACAGCATTCTGTTCTTATACTGCTTGGTTGTGTAGAAGCATACACCCTTCAGGCATCGGACTTGTTGTGGTGCAGCAGTGTCAGTGGCAGTGGCACCGTGAGGTGCATCCTCAGTTTCTTATGTTTTTGCTTTTTTGGCTGGTGGCTGAACTGGTGAAGGTGAGATTTCCGACTGGTCAGTTGTTCTAGCAGTGGATGCAAGCGGTAGTGAACTCTCATTGGTGGGGTTTGCCGACGTCTCAGTGGTCTCTGATTGGTCCAACTCTGTGTCTAGTGGAGGTTGTGGCAGCGGTGGAGCAGCGGTGATGCTGGTAATATTTGCAGTAGATTTTAGGATCTCGGTGGAAGGTGGTGATGCAGGGAATGTGAGGCCAGGGATATTATTTAGATTGAAAAGTTCATTGATGGTGGTGTTGAAGGAACCAGGCTCAGCTGCATTCTGTGCATGAGCATACATAATGCAACAAAGAATCTTGGTGGAGTCGGCAGTAAGTGCTGGCAGGGAAGTGGTGGGAGCAGCTTGCGTGGCTTGTAGTATCCTGGTTGTGTCTGCTTGAAGCTTGGAAACAAAAACATATGCAGTTTAATGTGATCCTTTGTTGACAACGTTTTGCCCACACAGTGGGCTTTTTCAAGTCACAAACAGATCTACCTGGGGTGGAAGGTACGGGAGTATTTATAGTCAGAATGTTGAGGTCAGATGGAGAATGCTGTATCTGAGGATCCACTGAGTGGGGTTATAGAGTCTTGGGTAGCTTGGCAGGGGTATTGGACAAGTTGTGAGTAGACCTTCTGCAGTGTTCTATGTTCTTATGTGGGATAGAGATGAAGAAGTGTCTTGGCAAGTGGTTCAGCTATGTTATAGAAGCCATTGTTCTGGTTGAAATTGTTGGTTATAGAGATAAGCGATGATTCCAGGATTCTTCGGTGGCGATAAGTCTTGAGTTTCTGTAGTTGATTAAATGCTTGAAGCTTGGCGATAGCAGAATATGTGGTTGGTTGTGGGTTGGGTTTCTTTTGTTGTTGTTGATGTTGTTTCTTGAGTATGTCTCATCTGGTAGGGCACCTGGCAGCAAGAGTATGGTGGTCATTCTTGCAGTTCAAGCATTTTGGTGGTGAAGCAGTAGTGCAATTCTTGAAGTCATGACCCTCACGGCCACAGGTGGAGCAGAGCTTCTTGTCCTTGGTAGGACAATCATTTGTGGTGAGTAAGTATGAATGAATGAATGATTCTAGGTAAGACCCCATGATGGGGTGAGCGGGGAAGACTGGACAGACGAAGAGTAGGTCTTGAGAGGAGTGTCCTTAGTCTTAGAGAAAGAGCCAGGGCTTGACCCAGCAGCAGAGCTCAACGTGAAGGAATTTGCAGGAACGAGCTTGAGAGTCAGGATACACAGGCAAGCTTGATGTGCATCTCATCAGCGCGAGGTGTTGACTGGCTTGTGATTGGTGGAGACTGGCGAGAGGCGAGAGGCAGGCAGGAGACGGCAGCTAGTGATCACGTGACTTCTTATGTGCGATCTTGCCACGCAGTGATTGATCCGTTTATAATTCTTCTATATGCTGATTTTGAGAGCATGACTGGTTTTAGCATGTTCATTTTGTTGAGAATATTTGGCCTTACCTGCTGTGTTCATTATAAATACATATAATGAACACTTAGCTGATAAATGACAGCAAATCGTCTACACAGCCGCCCCTGCAGACGAGGTCTAGAAGCTGTCGAAACCATCACAACAGTGGGCTGTCAAGAGATACAATTTGTAAGTATAAATTACCCCTAGGGGGTGTTATGTCAGCATATTTCATTCGATGATGGCTGACGAATACTTACTTGTTTGGACTCAAAAGTCCACACCTTACTGCCGATTATAGGTTGATTACAAACTCCTTGTGACTCAAGAATTGCGCAATCCCCCGATCTACAAGAAATTCGTAACATACCTTGCTCTTTGTAACGTGAGCTATGGTGTTCTCAACACCTTCGACAGATATCGGTGACTTGATAGAAGCTGAAGTGTCCTTGGATGTCCACGTCTTCCATTGTCTAGGAAACGCACACTGGTACACTATGTTCAACAAGATTTGTCTTTATTGTTCACAATGTATCACAAGAGAAGCTGATCACACTTCTCTAAGTGTTTGTGTTAGAGACACTTTGTTCACACTAACGCACAGATCAGTGTCCTTTGCTGGTTATCCTGGCGTCAGTGTGACTCTCTCTAGAGTCAAAAGTAATCTGGCGTCAGTACACCACCCCAAGCCGTCACTGCCCTAGCACAAAAAAAAAAAAAAAAAACGCTGACCTAGTACCTTGCATCCTTGTCAACTCCTCGATGAAGCAAAGCAGAATGTTTGTTTCTTGCTGTCTTAATCATAGACAACAATGTACACTTATCTTTACTATGGTAATAAAGTGGGAGCAGGATTTTCCTTAATTGTCCTGCTAAGTAAGAGATGTACTGTCTCTTATAAAAATACACGTTGCAACACCCCTGCAAGGAGCAGAGGTCACTTGATTACGCATACGACATCTGTGATCAATTACTCACTCTAGCAGTAAACAAGACGCTCGCCCCTTCTAGTGGCCCCTCAGGGCTGAGAGGGCTGAAGGGGGCTGAAGGGGGCTGATACCCCCCTCCTGGAGAAAATTTCTCCACACTGGGGGGCGGCGGAGGTTCGCTGCAGGTGAACTATTCATCACTTAACATTAATTTAATTTTCTCACTCGCCACCACTGCTGCTTGTCTTTTCTGAACAGCTTTAGTCTGTGTGGTTTCTGGAGAATCACTAATTTTGTTTTCAACACTGTGTAATTCTAACGGCACTAGTTTATTTATTGTCCGCTTATTCACTACACCTTTGCTCAAAACATCAACTGTCCTGATGATTCCATTTGCATCAGGATATATGGTCACAATTTTTCCAAGTGGCCATTGGGACCTCGGACCATCATTGTCGATAATCACTATGTCACCAGGTCTTAAGGACTTATGATTTTCAGGAACACCAGCTCCATAGAAGTGTTCTCTCAATGAGGTGAGATAGTCTTCTCGCCAAATTTTCTCCCAACGTTCAATCACTTTATTAAGGTGTTTGAATTTACGTCTGAGTTGCTCAGGTTCGAAATAAGTAGGATCCTCTATGATTTCTTTATCATTCATGGGAGGAACAGGTTCGAGCCTTCTGCCATGGAGTAAATGAGATGGACTTAACACTTCTAAATTGTCCAGATCATCGGTAACATAAGTTAGAGGTCTGTTGTTGACTCTATTTTCTATTTCAGTCACAACTGTACGGAATTCTTCTAAGTCTATTCTCTGACGATGAAGAGTCTTCCTTAAACAACGTTTTACAATGCCGATCATTCTTTCATAAAATCCGCCGTGCCATGGAGATTTAGGAGGAATGTATCTCCAACGACATCTGCGTTGATTCAGCATCTGTTGTACTTCTGGTTGATCAAAGATCTTGCTTATATAAGCAGCACCAGCAACAAAGTTCGTTGCATTATCTGAAATCATCAGTCTGGGACATGCCCTTCTGGCTGCAAACCTTCTGAATAATTTGATAAAAGTTTCAGCAGACATGTCAGTGGCTACTTCTAGATGTACTGCTCTAGTTGTAGCACAAGTGAACAAACAGATGTACACCTTGATGGGAACTTTGTCAACTGTTTTGGTTAAAATTATTGGTCCAGTATAATCTACACCTGTCACCTCAAATGGAGTGATATGACAAACTCTTTCAGAGGGATATGGAGGTGGACCTGGATACTGACATACTCGCATATCGTAGTGACGACAAGTAATACAGTCCTTTATTTGTTTTTTCACACTTTGTCGACCTTGAGGTATCCAGTAGGATTGTCGTATATGACAAAGTGTGTCAGCTACCCCACCATGTAACACGTTACTGTGGGCGTTTTGCACAATCAGTTTTGTTAGCCAATGATTCTTGGGGATCAATATTGGATGTATGGCTTCTTTAGGTAGTGAAGAATTATGAATTCTTCCTCGACATCTTATAATCTTTTCTGAGTCGAGATAAAGTCCTAAAGAATTAATCATGACAAGTTTCTTTGGGGATTTATCTTGTGTTTCTAGAAATTTATATTCTGTAGAGAAAACATCTTTCTGTATTAGTTTCACCCAGTATTTAATGGGTTCAAGACATTCATAATCAGGTTTTATTCCTTTAATGAATTTAAAGACAAGAGCTGTAACTCTTAAGAGTTTACCCAAAGATGAGTAATTAGATCCATCAATGACTATTTCTGTTGTGTCTGCAGTATTTACACAACTTATTTCTGCTGTGTTCAAGCAGACTGTTTCTTCTGGCATAATGTGAGCTTTTTGCTGAGGCCAGTTATTTTCATTAGAGAGCCAGTTCGGTCCGTGGAGCCATAATTTATTATCCACAAATTTCTTGAGTGGGACACCACGTGACAACATGTCAGCTGGATTCTCTTGGGTAGAGACGTGGAGAAAGAGATAATCTCTCTGCATCTCTTTTATTTCTGCTACTCTGTTCTGTACATAGACCAACTTACTCTTATTATTTCTTAACCACTGGAGAACTGCCTCATTATCACTCCAGATCACGGTTTTCTCAATAGTGAGATGATCAAGTACTTTGTTGAGATAGACAGCTAATTTTGTACCTACATAGAGTGCTGTCAGTTCCAATTGTGGTACTGTTCTGACCTTCAAGGGTGCTACCCTGGCCTTTGAAGTAATTAGTGTACTTCCTTCAGCATTACTCATGTAAGCTACAGCGCCATAACCTCTGGTTGACGCATCACAGAACACATGTAATGTGTAATTGTTTCCCTCTTGACCTATTTGTCTGGGAAATTTAATTTGATGAAGTTGTTTAAACTCCCTGGATATTTCATCCCATGCTTGACTCATTTCTAGAGGCAAGTTCTCATCCCATCCAATTTTGAGTTTCCATGCATCTTGCATAAGCATTTTACCCTTTATGGTAATTGGTGAGACGAGTCCTAGAGGATCAAAACATTGTGATACCTCTGACAGTAAACTACGTTTAGTGAGTGTACTGCATGATTTATTGTTTATCCTTTTGAGACTCAAAGTATCTTCCTGTGTGTTCCAATTAAGTCCCAGCATATTGTTGCAATCAGGAATTTCAGTTTCAGGGAAATCTTCTTTGATAAGTTCCCTTAATTGCTTTGAATTTGTATTCCACATCCTTAGAGGCATATTTGCTTCTTTCATCTCCTTGTTAGCTTCTCTGTATAAGGATTTCAAATCCTCCTCTTTATTCACAGTACCTTGAAGATTGTCCACATAGAAACTTTTCTTTAAGACTTCTTTGAAGGGACTTTCAGATTTCTTCAAATGTGTATTTAGAGTAGCTTCTAGTAAGAATGGAGAGGATGTTGCACCAAATAATACTGATTTGAAACGATAAGTTTTCACAGGACTTTGAGGATCATGTGGATTTTCAGGCCACAAGAATCGAGTATAATCTCTATCTATTTCTTGTAGTCCTACTCTTAAGAAAGCTTTGGAAATATCAGCCGTGTAGGCATATGGGTTTGTGCGAAATTTCATAAGCACGTCTCCAAGCTTCTCAGTTAGTGAGGGTCCGGTCATCAGACAGTCATTAAGACTTGCTACATCTTTATTTGCACGTGCGCTGCAATTATATACAACACGTAGTGGAGTGGTTTCAGAATCTTTTCTGACTCCATGGTGCGGGAGATAATGAGCGTTTGTCTTCAACTTATCTTCGACTATTTCCTCAATGAATTTATTGTCCAACTGTTCTTGTATGATATTATCATAGACAGTCAGTAACTCTGGATTCTTCCTGAGCTCATGTATTTGTGCTTTCATCTGTCCGAAAGCCATGCGATAATTGCTAGGCAGATGTGGTGGATTTAATTTCCATGGTAACCTAACCCAATACTGTCCATCTTTATATTTGACAGTGTCCAAATATTGGTTATAAGTCTGAGACTCTTGTGGGCTTGGTTTATTTACATCAATACCTATCGCATCTAAATCCCACAACTTATCAACTGGTTCATTCATTTCTTCCAGTAATGATAATTTTTGCTGTGGTACATGATCAGCGGTTATTCTCGTAACTAGTACATTTTCCACTGAATCAATATCAGCTTCTTTCCCACTTTGAGAGGGAATGGGACCACATATCATGTGGCCTCCTGCTGTTTTCAGCAAGTGAACATCATGTTTACTTACTATATTTTGCACAAAACAGTGATAATAATCACTTCCAATGATTAAATCAATTGGACTAATTGTGTCCGTCTGTATGTCAGGACAGGCTAACTTGACCTTAGCTGCTTTCAGTGCTGCAACTGTTTCTTTTAATCCCTGGATCTGCACAGACTTAGGCAAATCATCTACTACCACAGCTTCTACTGTCTTTTTCCTGTTTCCTAGACCAACAGTGATTTTGGCTAGGTCATATGTCTGTTTACCAGAATTATGGAAAAAACCAGCTATATCTAACTGTATTTTGGCATAGGGTTGTTTATTCAGTTTCTGCAACACTGATCTTCTTATGAAGGACCTTTGTGAGCCTTGATCAAATAGTGTTAGCACATTGGTTTTGTGTAATTTATTAGATAACTCAACTCGAGCTATCGGGAGAGCAGTTGCTTTAAACTTATCTCTCACATTTAATGCTGTTGCTTGTTGACTTCCTGATTCTGTGGAAGTCTGCTGCTGTTCAGCAAAAGTATTTGGGCATAATGCTGTATGATGCATACCCTTGCATTTAAAACACTTCTTCAGTGAGCATTTTCCTCCCTTGTGTTCACCTAAACACTTGATGCATCTTTTCAGCTGATGAACACGTTGTTTACGTGCCTCCATTGATGTGTATTGACTACAATACTGTGCCCAATGTGTTCCATCACAAAGTACACATTTTGGAGTACGTTTATGTGTGACAGTCTGTTTACTGTCTATTGTATTCACAGCTTGATAAATGCCTATATGGGATTTCCCATTATGTGGTTTAGTGGGAGTAGGTATACTCTTTTTATACTGAGTTGAAGGTTTATTATCCACTGGATTTGTGGATTTTTCATCTTGTCTCGTTGCTTGCATGCATGAAACTATTGTTTGTAAACCATTGCTAATTTCTTCACAAGTGAAATAGCGTTTATTGAACATAATATTTAATCGTTCAATAGTTTGTGGTGACAACTTATCTTGTACAATACCACTGATAAACCAATCACATTGTCTTAGGTCATATTTAGCACCTAGAGATCTGAGACTATTGTCTAATGTAATTCTAAATGCCTGTAAGTCTGAATAACAATGTTTGGGTGGCTTCAAGCTTGATATTAAGACTGCATGTCTAACTCTAGCCTTGTCATCATCAAAGTAATTGTCTGCTAAGACACGTAAGGCTATTTGATAATTACCTTTAACCACCGGAAATGACTTAATCAGTTCATAGGGTTCTCCCTTCACAAGACATTTAAGGTAATTGAACTTAGCAATCTCATCTATGTCAGTTCGTGAATTTACTATGGATTGAAAACCACTAATGAATTCTTCATAATTATGACCTTGGAAAATAGGTAATGACAATGTAGGTAAGCTTGGTAATGGGACACTTGTTGTTACAGGTGTAACAGGTGTTTGACCACTAGTTACAGTAGGTCTCTGTGACAGAGTTTTACGGCAGATAGCCTGTACTCCTGTCCACCTTAATTGTTGATCACTAAAAGTATCCAAAACATTTTTAATTTCATCTTCAGATGGATCTGATTCAAGAAATTTATTTTCATAATGTGTATAGTCTGAATTAATTATTTCCAGACGTTGTGTAAATAATTCAAACTTGACCTCAAGATCATCAAAATCTATGTTTGTATCTTGAGTTAATCCTAGACAGACTGAAATTAGATTTTCTAATTGTGTAATCTTAGTCTGTAAAGACTGAAACTGAGTTTTCAAACAAGCCATTTTAATGGTATACTGAAAATTCTAGCACCACACTTAGAGTGTTTATAAAACACTGTACTGCTATAGACAGCTGAGTTTTTGTTATGCTTAAGTCAGCAATAATCGAGTCAGACACTACTGACCCACTAAGCTTAACCTCAGGGTTAATGACCATGAAGGGTACAGGGTACATGTGTCTGGTGTTTATGGCTTAGAGTTTGCTGTGTCAGCCTGACCATGATGATTAATCGTAAATAACGATGTTATACACTTCATTCACTATACACTATAAATGTCACTGTATAACTGTAATCACACGTGAATATTACTTACACATATATAAATTTCACTGTTAATATATATTTGAAAGCTTACACTTTATATATAAGTTCCTTTAATATAACAGGTAGATCTATAAGAAACAAACTTTAACACAATCTTGTCTCTTAATTTCTGTCTATAAACATTATAAACACTGTGTATATATACACTCAGACAAACAACATCACGTGTGTTGTCTTAATCAGCGATTTCGCCAGATTGGAGCAGTTGATGGAGGGTGTGGGTGATACCAGCCCCCGTCTTCTTGTTGGGTGAGTCACCCAGCTCCCGTTTTCGTTGGGTGAACGCTGGGTGAGCGCCCGTTTTCTTTTGGCTGCCCATTCTCTGTGATTGAGTCTGGAGGGACTCATTTATACTGATTTATATTGTAAAACACTAGTTTTACAGCTTTTTTCGAAGGACCTTGGCTCATAGGTTATTTGTACACTGTAGTACAACATATTTGGACCACAGTGTGGTCTTTATCCGGTTCGAGCACGACCAAAGTTCTGTTGAGAATATTTGGCCTTACCTGCTGTGTTCATTATAAATATATATAATGAACACTTAGCTGATAAATGACAGCAAATCGTCTACACAGCCGCCCCTGCAGACGAGGTCTAGAAGCTGTCGAAACCATCACAACAGTGGGCTGTCAAGAGATACAATTTGTAAGTATAAATTACCCCTAGGGGGTGTTATGTCAGCATATTTCATTCGATGATGGCTGACGAATACTTACTTGTTTGGACTCAAAAGTCCACACCTTACTGCCGATTATAGGTTGATTACAAACTCCTTGTGACTCAAGAATTGCGCAATCCCCCGATCTACAAGAAATTCGTAACATACCTTGCTCTTTGTAACGTGAGCTATGGTGTTCTCAACACCTTCGACAGATATCGGTGACTTGATAGAAGCTGAAGTGTCCTTGGATGTCCACGTCTTCCATTGTCTAGGAAACGCACACTGGTACACTATGTTCAACAAGATTTGTCTTTATTGTTCACAATGTATCACAAGAGAAGCTGATCACACTTCTCTAAGTGTTTGTGTTAGAGACACTTTGTTCACACTAACGCACAGATCAGTGTCCTTTGCTGGTTATCCTGGCGTCAGTGTGACTCTCTCTAGAGTCAAAAGTAATCTGGCGTCAGTACACCACCCCAAGCCGTCACTGCCCTAGCACAAAAAAAAAACGCTGACCTAGTACCTTGCATCCTTGTCACCTCCTCGATGAAGCAAAGCAGAATGTTTGTTTCTTGCTGTCTTAATCATAGACAACAATGTACACTATCTTTACTATGGTAATAAAGTGGGAGCAGGATTTTCCTTAATTGTCCTGCTAAAGTAAGAGATGTACTGTCTCTTATAAAAATACACGTTGTAACACCCCTGCAAGGAGCAGAGGTCACTTGATTACGCATACGCATCTGTGATCAATTACTCACTCTAGCAGTAAACAAGACGCTCGCCCCTTCTAGTGGCCCCTCAGGGCTGAGAGGGCTGAAGGGGGCTGAAGGGGGCTGATACCCCCCTCCTGGAGAAAATTTCTCCACACATTTTGTTGATGCGTAGGTCTTCTAGTATGGCGTTGGTGGTATGTGGGTCGGTTCTTGGTGCAACAGTGTACTTGATGCGGCCATCTCCTATGCTGTATACAGCTTGGCCTGCATGCACATAGAGGAATTCTGGACTGCATGTGTACAGTGTGACAGGTGCTGTATTTTTGAAGTTCATGTCTTCTCTCGTTGTTTCTAGTGGGTGTGTAGTTTCTTGTGGACGACTCACAGGTGGATGTAATTTAGCTTTTTTTTTGCAATTGGTGACTGAGATGGAGATTCGAGGTGAAGGTCGACAGAGGTGGCGGCAGTCTCGGGTAGAACAGGTGAGGCTGCTTATTGGTCGGTGGCTGCGATGGAGTTTGTTGTTGTTGATAAATTAGACACATGTGCAACTCTTGGGTATCTTTATTGAGGAAACGTTTCGCCACACAGTGGCTTCATCAGTCCAAACGTAGGAGAAACTTGAAGAACAGTTTCTCTGAACCATTCATCTACAAATCTGTCAGACACTGCAACTTCTTGGGATCTTAATACTTAGGAATTCTTCGCTTGCCTAATTCTTGGGCACGACCTACTTCCACATTGAACAAATGTGACACGACCTATGACTGCTGCACCTCTCCTGCCATACGGTTTATAAGCTGCTTCTCCGCTGATATGCCGTATTCTATTCAAGATTGATGGACTGAACGCATCGACTCAAGGATGAGGGACTGATTACCTCATTCTCCTCCTGTTCTTCAAGTTTCTCCTACGTTTGGACTGATGAAGCCACTGTGTGGCGAAACGTTTCCTCAATAAAGATACCCAAGAGTTGCACATGTGTCTAATTTATCAACATGTCGGTTCTCTGAACCATTCATCTACCTCTTGGCGCTATATAAGTGCTCCATCCTGTCACTTCATCTCCATATTGTTTCATTCCATAGAACAATGATCTTCTCCAGACTGAGGGACTGACCACCTCAAAACTTTAAGGGTGATGGACTGATTACATCGTCTTCAAGTATCTTCTGCTTCTATCAACTTTTCTGTACTCGACTGAAGAATTGAAGATTGAGACACTTATGCAGCATATGGGAATCTTTATTCAGGAAACGTTTCACCACACAGTGGCTTCATCAGTCCAATACAAAGAGAAAGGCGTAAGGAGAGGAGGAGTATGAGGTAATCAGTCCCTCAGCCTGGAGTCGATGTGTTCAGTCCATCAATCTTGTAGAATGTACAGCATAGGGCCGTAGACGTGGCTTATATACTGTAGTGAGGTGACTTGAAGCAGACGGAGGCGGGAACATAGTGGTATCATCCACTAGTCGAAGTAGGTCTTTGTCCAAAGGTTGAACAAGCGTTCAACCTTTGGACAAAGACCTACTTCGACTAGTGGATGATACCACTATGATCCCGCCTCCGTCTGCTTCAAGTCACCTCACTACAGTATATAAGCCACGTCTACGGCCCTATGCTGTACATTCTACAAGATTGATGGACTGAACACATCGACTCCAGGCTGAGGGACTGATTACCTCATACTCCTCCTCTCCTTACGCCTTCCTCTTTGTATTGGACTGATGAAGCCACTGTGTGGCGAAACGTTTCCTGAATAAAGATTCCCATATGCTGCATAAGTGTCTCAATCTTCAACTTGTCGGTTTCTCAAACCATTCATCACACACTCGACTGAAGAAGCCTACTGTGTAGGCGAAACGTTTCGAAATAAGGATACCTAACTGTTGCATATGTGTCTTACCTAACATCTACAAATCGTTTATTCTGTTAGTGGGTTGGATTTGTGAAGATCCTAATAAGTATGGGCTTACAGGCCTACTACAGTGTTCCTCCTTAGGTTTCGAGTTTCTTAAGCTTTCAAGGTCTGGGTTTGATAACTCGCTGAGGTATTGAGGTAAATTGAGGAGGAGTATGAGGTGATCAGTCCCTCAGCCTGGAGTCGATGTGTTCAGACTGATAAGAACATAAGAAAGGAGGAACACTGTTGGAGGCCTGTTGGCCCATACTAGGCAGGTCCTTTACAATTCATCCCACTAACAAAACATTTGCCCAACCCAATTTTCAATGCCACCCAAGAAATAAGCTCTGATGTGAAAGTCCCACTCAAATCCAACCTCTCCCACTCATGTAGTTATCCAACCTAAATTTGAAACTACCCAAAGTCCCAGCCTCAATAACCCAACTAGGTAGACTGTTCCACTCATCAACTACCCTATTTCCAAACCAATACTTTCCTATGTCCTTTCTAAATCTAAACTTATCTAATTTAAATCCATTACTGCGGGTTCTCTCTTGGAGAGACATCCTCATGACCTTATTAATATCCCCTTTATTAATACGTATCTTCCACTTATACGCTTCGATCAGGTCTTCCCTCATTCTTCGTCTAACAAGTGAATGTAACTTAAGAGTCTTCAATCTTTCTTCATAAGGAAGATTTCTAATGCTATGTATTAATTTAGTCATCCTACGCTGAATGTTTTCTAACGAATTTATGTCCATTCTGTAATATGGAGACCAGAATTGAACTGCATAATCTAGGTGAGGCCTTACTAATGATGTATAAAGCTGCAGTATGACCTCTGGACTTCTGTTGCTTACACTTCTTGATATAAATCCCAGTAATCTATTTGCCTTATTATGTACGCTTAGGCATTGCTGTCTTGGTTTAAGGTTGCTGCTCACCAAAACATAAGAACATAAGAACATAAGAAAGGAGGAACACTGCAGCAGGCCTGTTGGCCCATACTAGGCAGGTCCTTTACAATTCATCCCACTAACAAACATTTGACCAACCCAATTTTCAATGCCACCCAAGAAACAAGCTCCGATGTGCAAGTCCCTCTCAAATCCAACCCCTCCCACTCATGTACTTATCCAACCTAAATTTGAAACTACCCAAAGTACCAGCCTCAATAACCCAACTAGGTAGACTGTTCCACTCATCAACTACCCTATTTCCAAACCAATACTTTCCTATGTCCTTTCTAAATCTAAACTTATCTAATTTAAATCCATTACTGCGGGTTCTCTCTTGGAGAGATATCCTCAAGACCTTGTTAATATCACCTTTATTAATACATATCTTCCACTTATACACTTCGATCAGGTCTCCCCTCATTCTTCGTCTAACAAGTGAATGTAACTTAAGAGTCTTCAATCTTTCTTCATAAGGAAGATTTCTAATGCTATGTATTAATTTAGTCATCCTACGCTGAATGTTTACTAACGAATTTATGTCCATTCTGTAGTATGGAGACCAGAATTGAGCTGCATAATCTAGGTGAGGCCTTACTAATGATGTATAAAGCTGCAGTATGACCTCTGGACTTCTGTTGCTTACACTTCTTGATATAAAGCCCAGTAATCTATTTGCCTTATTACGTACGCTTAGGCATTGCTGTCTTGGTTTAAGGTTGCTGCTTACCATAACCCCCAAGTCCTTTTCGCAATCTGTATGGCTAAGTTCTACATTATTTAACTTATAAGTGCTAGGGTTATGGACACTCCCGAGCTTCAGAACCTTGCATTTATCTACATTGAACTGCATCTGCCACTTTTCTGACCAAGAGTAGAGTTTGTCTAAATCCTCCTGAAGTTCCCTAACATCTACGTTTGAATCAATTATCCTACCTATCTTCGTGTCATCGGCGAATTTGCTCATATCACTAGCAATTCCTTCATCAAGATCATTGATATATATTATAAACAACAACGGGCCCAAGACTGATCCCTGTGGAACGCCACTTGTTACTGATCCCCACTCGGATTTAACCCCATTTATGGACACTCTCTGCTTCCTGTCTGTGAGCCATGACTGGATCCACGAGAGCACCCTTCCCCCAATGCCATGAGCTGCTACTTTCTTCAACAGTCTTTGGTGCAGAACTCTATCAAATGCCTTACTAAAATCTAAGTAAACAATATCAAATTCTTTATCGTGGTCAACAGCCTCAAAAGCTTTACTAAAGAAAGTTAATAAATTAGTTATACAAGACCGGCCTCTTGTGAATCCATGCTGAGTATCATTAATCAAGCTATGCTTATCGAGATGGCTTCTTATAACCTCAGCTATAATTGACTCTAGCAACTTGCCTACAATTGAGGTCAGGCTTATTGGGCGGTAATTTGACGGTAACGACTCGTCCCCTGTTTTAAAAATAGGAATTACATTAGCCATCTTCCACATATCAGACACTACACCTGTTTGAAGAGATAAATTAAAAATATTAGTTAATGGTTCACAGACTTCCATTTTGCATTCCTTAAGAACCCTTGAAAAAACATCATCAGGACCCGGTGACTTATTTTGCTTCAGTCGGTCTATCTGCTTCACAACCATTTCACTAGTGACTGTGATGTTACATAATTTGTCTTCTTCTGATCCACTATAAAAATTAATTACCGGAATATTATTAGTGTCTTCCTGTGTAAAAACCGAGAGAAAATAATTATTTAAAATCGAGCACATTTCATTCTCTTTGTCAGTAAGATACCCATAGTTATTTTTAAGGGGACCTATCTTATCTCTGACTTTTGTTCTATATACCTGGAAAAAACTTTTTGGGTTAGTTTTAGAATCCCTAGCAACTTTAATTTCATAGTCCCTTTTAGCTTTTCTTATCCCCTTTTTAATGTCCCTCTTAATGTCAATATATTGATTCATAAGATGACCCTCGCCTCTTTTGATACGCCTATAAATTCCCTTCTTATGCCCTAGTAGATATTTCAGCCTATTATTCATCCATTTTGGGTCATTTCTATTTGATCTAATTTCCTTATAAGGGATAAACGTTCTTTGAGCAGCATGTATTGTGTTCAGAAAACTGTCATATTGATAGCTCTCTTCGTTACCCCAGTCAACAGATGATAAGTGTTCTCTAAGCCCATCGTAATCTGCTAAGCGAAAATCTGGGACTGTTACTGAGTTATCCCTACTATCATACCTCCATTCAATCCTAAATGTAATTGATTTGTGGTCGCTAGCACCCAGCTCCTCTGAAACTTCCAAATTATTAACAAGTGATTCATTGTTTGCCAGAACTAAGTCAAGCAGCTTATTTCCCCTTGTAGCTTCTGTCACAAACTGCTTCAAAAAACAATCCTGAACTACTTCTAAGAAATCGTATGATTCTAAATTCCCAGTCAAGAAATTCCAATCAATATGACTAAAGTTAAAGTCTCCTAGAATTACTACATTATCGTGCCTTGTGGCCCTAACAATTTCCTCCCACAGTAGTCTCCCTTGGTCCCTATCTAAATTTGGGGGACGGTATATCACACCTAAAATTAATTTTTCATGCCCCTCTGAAAATTCTATCCAAACAGACTCTGTATGTGTTACTTCAGACTTAATACCCGTTTTTATGCAACAGTTCAAGCGATCTCGGACATACAATGCCACCCCACCCCCCTTCCCGATACTTCTATCTACTTGGAACAATTTAAAACCCTGAATGTGACATTCTGCAGGCATGTCCCGACTTTTTGAATTAAACCACGTCTCAGTAATGGCAAATACATCTATGTTACCTGCACTAGCAACTAGTCTCAACTCGTCCATCTTATTCCTAGCACTGCGACTATTTGTGTAATAAATTTTTAATGACCCTCCACTCTCTTTACCCTTCCTGCTCCTTTCTGTTATTCCACTAAACTTATTACTGTCCTTGTCAATTAGTGCCACTGGCTTTCCAATATCCACCTCATTTTGCCTATTACTAGTTCTCCTAGTACTCATGTTACTACCCTGCGACTTCACAGTTTTCCCGCCAAAACCCATACCACTAACTATTCCTAGTTTAAAGACCTAACAGCTCCCTCCACTGCGTTGGCCAGTGCTCCCACCCCACACCTAGATAAGTGAACCCCATCCCTGGCATACATGTCATTTCTGCCATAGAAGAGGTCCCAGTTGTCAATGAATGTTACCGCATTTTCCTTACAGTACTTGTCCAGCCAGCAATTGACACCAATTGCTCTGGACAACCATTCATTTCCAACTCCTCTCCTTGGCAAAATGCCACATATGACAGGTTTCCCACCCTTCCTCCTAATTATCTCTATTGCTGACCTATACCTGCTAATCAGGTCCTCACTCCTACGTCTGCCAACATCGTTGCCTCCAGCACTGAGACAGATAATAGGATTGTTCCCATTACCTCTCATGATGTCATCCTGTCGGCTAACAATATCCTTCATCCCAGCCCCAGGAAAACACACTCTCTGCCTCCTACTCCTATCCTTCAAGCAGAATGCCCTATCCATGTACCTAATCTGGCTATCCCCAACAACAACAATGTTTTTACCTTCCTTGGCGTCGTCCGTCGTGATGCTCCGAGAAGTCGACTCACATTCGCCAGGTAGCATTACACCACTTGTAGAATTCGTCAAGACGTTCTCGATGGTCTTCGTTGGGGTTTCTAGGGATGTCTTACTCACGTCTGCCAATGCTTCTTTGGTGCTCGTTGTGGCATTCCCAGCAGAACACTCACATTCGTCAGGTAGCACCGAGAATGAGTTGGAAGTTTCCACGGTAGTCTTCTGGTTTCTCGTTGTTTCCGCCTCTCCAACCGTCCTCTTGATCTTCAGCTTGGTTCCATGTTGCCCGGCCACTGACCAAGCTCCCCTCTTAACCTGGGGACTCACAACAGAAGGACTACTACGAATCCTCCTGTTCTCCTCCGTCAATCGCCGTATCTCCATCTTAGCAACTCTGAGCTCCTCTCTCAGCTGCTGGTAAAGTTGCTCAAGAGAGGGCATCCTGGTACAGATTCACAGAGAGCACACAAACAGGTCTTCACAGAGCTAAGTACACGTCACCACTGAGCTAAGTACACGTCACCACTGAGCTAAGTACACGTCACCACTGAGCTAAGCACACGTCACCACTGAGCTAAGTACACGTCACCACTGAGCTAAGTACACGTCAATCCCCAAGTCCTTTTCGCAATCTGTATGGCTAAGGTCTACATCATTTAACTTATAAGTACTAGGGTTATGGACACTCCCAAGCTTCAGAACCTTGCATTTATCTACATTGAACTGCATCTGCCACTTTTCTGACCAAGAATAGAGTTTGTTTAACGCCAAGGACATTGACAGATTGTGTGATGGGGATGTAAGTGCGGGTGTCAGCTGTTTTGAGCTTGACAAGTAATGGAGGATTACGTTTCCTGTAGTTAAAATATGTAATGCTGGATTTATCTGTATTGGTTTTGATCCTCCATTTTTGTTCGCAGATGGCTATCCTGTCGACCTCATTTTGTGTTTTGTGTGTGAGTGTATCTATATTGGCGTGAGTGATGAGTTGTGTAATGTCGTCTTCATAGGCTAGTGTGATGGAGTTGTGGTATACAGGTGTTGGAATTTGTAGATGAATGGTTCAGAGAACCGACATGTTGATAAATTAGACACATGCGCAACTCTTGGGTATTCTATTCAAGATTGATGGACTGACCACATCGACTCAAGGTTGAGGGACTGATTACCTCATTCTCCTCCTGTTCTTCAAGATTCTCCTTTGTATGGACTGATGAAGCCACTGTGTGGCGAAACGTTTCCTCAATAAAGATACCCAAGAGTTGCGCATGTGTCTAATTTATCATCAGGTGTTGGAATGTCGTTAGTGTATAAAATGTAGAGGGTAGAGGAGAGGACAGATCCGTGGGGTACTCCAGCATTTAGTGTGAAGTAGTCAGAGTAACAGCCTTGGAATTTGATTCTCATGGTACGGCCGTCTAGGAAATTGCAGAAGAGTTTACGAGTAGTGAGAGGCAGGTTAAAGTTAGTGCAGAGTTTGTACTTGAGCCCTTCGTTCCAGTGTCAAAAGCTTTTTCAACGTCTTTTGCAACCAGGGCTGTCCTGTTTCTTTGTTTTGTGTTTATGTGGATGTAGTTGAGAATGATGTTAATGGCATCCTGTGTGGATCTGTGTGTTCTGAAGCCAAACTGTCCATCAGAAAGTAGAGAGTTGTGTTCCAGGTATCTGCGAAGGCGATGGTTGATGAGTTTTTCAAAGAGTTTCCTAAAGTTTCGAGGAGGCTGATAGGGCGATAGTTTCTAGGATCAGAGTGGTCTTTATTGGGTTTAGGAAGGAGGATAGCAGTAGCAGCTTTGAAGAGGGAAGGGAAGTATCCAGAGGCAAGGGAGGCATTGAGGAGGTTTGTGTAGGCAGTAATGATAGAGTCAGGAAGGTGTTTTAAGATAATATGGTTTAGGCCAGAGGTACCAGGAGCTTTGGGAGGAAGGTGTCTGAACACTGACGATTACAGGAACAAAATGCTCAATCTACTTAATGACCCAGATACCTACAAACCTCTCACAACTAACCAAGTGGACAACCTTACTAAAACTTTTCTTCAAAGGATTCGCCGCATTCTGAGGGGCTCAGAACAAGGGAAGAAACTTTTGCACACCATGCCCAGCAACCCCAGACCTGCCAGAATGTACGGCCTGCCAAAGACTCACAAGCCTGGTATCCCATTGAGGCCCATATCCTCGGGAATAGGCAGTGCTCCCCACCAGCTCTCAGGAATTCTTGCCAAACACCTCTCTAAACTCTTGGGCACTATCAGTCCAGCTCATCTCAAACACTCGGGTGATCTTCTCAATCGCATTCGCAACATCAACATCAGGAACAAGAAACTTTCCAGCCTTGACGTGACTTTCCTATTCACCAAAGTACCTACTACACAAGCCATCGATCTCTTGCGCAGGAAAATTGACGATTCACTTGATCTTCCCATTCCAGCCAGCGATTTCATCGACCTTGTTGAACTATGTGTTGGCTTTACGTGTTTCTCCTTCGAAAATCACCTCTTTCAGCAGACTTTTGGACTACCCATGGGTTCGCCACTCAGTGCAGTCCTGGCGAACTTATAAATGGAACATCTAGAAGCCGAACGTTTCTCCACCATTATTCCTTCGTCTGTCACCTGGCTCCGTTATGTTGACGACATTCTCCTCATAACTCCTAAACGCTTCAACGTTCAAGCTCTCCAAGACAAGCTCAACCAGGTCGAGCCTTCAATCCAGTTCACACTTGAAGAAGAAGTCGACAACACTCTTCCTTTCCTTGATGTTCTGCTCTGCAAAGCTGACCACGAACTTCGTTTTAAAGTCTATCGAAAACCCACCAACCAAAACGATCTTCTCCACTTCTACTCTCACCACGACACCAAAACCAAACGTGGTGTGATTATAGGCTTCTTCCTACGTGCACTCAGAATCTGCAGCAATGAGTTCCTTGAGGAAGAATGCACTATAATTGAACAAGTATTTTCTAAACTCCACTATCCTCGTCACTTCATCAGAGACTGCAGACGGCGGGCATTAAACATCTTCAACACACCCAGAGAAGACACTGCCGAGAAGAGATACATAGTCCTCCCCACCAACTCCATTGCCAAACATGTTTCCAACATCTTTGCCAAAACATCATTTCAAGATTGATGGACTGAACACATCGACTCAAGGTTGAGGGACTGATTACCTCATTCTCCTCCTGTTCTTCAAGTTTCTCCTATGTATGGACTGATGAAGCCACTGTGTGGCGAAACGTTTCCTCAATAAAGATACCCAAGAGTTGCACATGTGTCTAATTTATCATCATTCCAAGTATCTACCTCCACAACCACGACCATCAAGGACATCACCAGTAGTAGACAGGACAAGCAGCCTCCATCCTCTGCAGGGGTATACATAATCCCTTGTAATGACTGCAACAAATTATATGTGGGCGAAACATCAAGAGACCTCCAAACACGCATTTCAGAACACCAATATGCAAACAGGACTGACGATACAAGGAATGCCTGTGTACAACATCGCAATTCACACAACCATTTAATTAACTACAGAAACTCAAGACTTATAGCCACAGAAGACAACACTCAATACAGAAGAATCCTGGAATCATCGCTTATCTCTATAACCAACAATTTCAACCAGAACAATGGCTTCTATAACATAGCTGAACCACTCGCCAAGAAACTTCTTCATCGCTATCCCACATAAGAACATAGAACACTGCAGAAGGTCTACAACTTGTCCAATACCCCTGCCAAGCTACCCAAGACTCTATAACCCCACCCGGTAGATCATCAGATGCAGCATTCTCTACCTGACCTCAACATTCTGAACATGACTATAAATACTCTCGTACCTTCCAACCCCAGGTAGATCCGTGTGTGACTTGAAAATGCCCACTGTGTGGGTGAAACGTTGTCAATAAAGGATCACATTATACTGCATTTGTGTTTAGATTTCCATCGTGTCTGAGGAGAGTTTTAATATCTGTGTTGGTGAAAGGAGTGTCGAGTTCTTGGGAGGAGGTAAGAGAGTCCAGATGGATGTGGCTATCTGGTGCTGTTTCTTGTGTGTGTGCACAGTGTTCCAGTGTTTTATGTTTTGAATGTGTCGAATAACATTTGGGTGAGGTGGGTGAGGGTGGAAGATGTTCTCCCAGATGTGTTTGAAGATGTTAGTAGCAGCCTGCGGGTCTGAGATGTGTGTGTTGTTGTGGGTGATGTGTTTGAATTTGTTTGTGGGAAATGTGCCTCTGATTTTTTGATAAGTTCCAGAAGGCTTTAGTGTTTTTAATACGCTGTTTGTCTGTTTTTTGTATGAGTTGTGACCAGTGATTGTTGTGGTCTTGGTCTAGGTTGTGTAGAATGTTGTTTCTAAGGTAAGCGAGATCTAATCGGACTTGATTAAATCTGTGTGTGTTGTAGAGGAAGCGGTTGTGGTAGCAGATAATTAGTCTTCTTGTTCTAATTGAGAGTTTGAAGGAATAATGAGTGGTGAGAGCTTTCTTTGGTATTGCGATGTTGGCTGCTTGTGTAATGGTGTCCTGGATGAGATCAAGTTGAGTGTCGATGTCAGAGATAGGTTTGTTGTTGTAGTCATAGGTGAGGTTAGTACTGTTTATGTGTTGATTATCAAATGGTATACAATACCGACAGGTTGGTAGATAAGACACATAGGCAACATTTAGGCAACTTTTTTTCGAAACGTTTCGCCTATGCAGTAGGCTTCTTCAGTCGAGTACAGAAATTAGGCAGGAGCAGTAGAGATGTGAAGACGATGCAATCAGTCCATCACCCTTGAAGTCGTAGATTTGAGGTTGTCAGTCCCTCAGCCTGGAGAATTTCTGTTCCAAAGTCTGGAACTAACTGAAGATCAAGAGACAGTGTAGAGACTTAAATAAAGTTGCCTAAATGTTGCCTATGTGTCTTATCTACCAACCTGTCGGTATTGTATACCATCTGATAATCACTCTGTCAGACACTGCAACACAATGGCATCTTGGTACAGAAGAGCAAGCACCTTGGACAACTTTTCCAAGTGAGAATTGTTTGATCTGAGAGGGACATGACCTCTCAGTGGCTACATTCTCACTACTTCACTTCTCTTAAGTTACATTCACTCTCTTAAGTTACATTCATTCTCTTAAGTTACATTCACTTGTTAGACGAAGAATGAGGGGAGACCTGATCGAAGTGTATAAGTGGAAGATAGGAATTAATAAAGGGGATATTAACAAGGTCTTGAGGATATCTCTCCATGAGAGAACCCGCAGTAATGGATTTAAATTAGATAAGTTTAGATTTAGAAAGGACATAGGAAAGTATTGGTTTGGAAATAGGGTAGTTGATGAGTGGAACAGTCTACCTAGTTGGATTATTGAGGCTAGGACTTTGGGTAGTTTCAAATTTAGGTTGGATAAGTGCATGAGTGGGAGGGGTTGGATTTGAGTGGGACTTGCACATCGGAGCTTATTTCTTGGGTAGCATTGAAAATTAGTCAGCAATAGAGATAATTAGGAGGAAGGGTGGGAAACCTGTCATATGTGGCATTTTGCCAAGGAGAGGAGTTGGAAATGAATGGTTGTCCAGAGCAATTGGTGTCAATTGCTGGCTGGACAAATACTGTAAGGAAAATGCAGTAACATTCATTGACAACTGGGACCTCTTCTATGGCAGAAATGACATGTATGCCAGGGATGGGGTTCATTTATCTAGGTGTGGGGTGGGAGCACTGGCCAACGCAGTGGAGGGAGCTGTTAGGTCTTTAAACTAGGAATAGTTAGTGGTATGGGTTTTTGCCGGAAAACTGTGAAGTCGCAGGGTAGTAATATGAGTACTAGGAGAACTAGTAATAGGCAAAATGAAGTGGATATTGGAAAGCCAGTGGCACTAATTGACAAGGACAGTAATAGGTTTAGTGGAAAAACAGAAAGGAGCAGGAAGGGTAAAGAGAGAGGAGGGTCTTTAAATATTTATTACACAAATAGTCGCAGTGCTAGGAATAAGATGGACGAGTTGAGACTAGTTGCTAGTGCAGGTAACATAGATGTATTTGCCACTACCTAGACGTGGTTTAATTCAAAAAGTCGGGACATGCCTGCAGAATGTCACATCCAGGGTTTTAAATTGTTCCAAGTAGATAGAAGTGTCGGAAAGGGGGGTGGGGTGGCATTGTATGTCCGAGATTGTATAATAAAATATATTCCTCTATACGCATCAACAAAGCTATACATGGTAGATAATCTTCACCGACGCACCAATCCTGATGGTGAAGAGGAAGACGAAGTTCCAGCAAGCACCACTCTAAGCAAAGTCTTTCCCAACACGGGGTAATCTAAGAGAGGCGAGATCGTCGATGATCAATGAACAGACTTCGATGGAGTTGAAGTGACAAGATGGAGCCTTGTATACCAACTGGGGGTGAGATGTAGACCACTAGTAGAGGTAAGAATGTAGTTGTTGGGAGGTCATGTCCCTCTCAAATCCAGCCATTCTCACTAGGGTCACAAGTGACATGGTTCTTAGGCAAATAGATAAATTAAAACCTAACAAATCCCCAGGCCCAGGAATGTACAGAGGAGCTTAGCAAACCTTTGGCTAATTTTTTCAACATATCACTACAAACTGGCATGGTACCAGATAAGTGGTAAATTGCAAATGTAATACCTATTTACAAGGCAAGTGGCAGGTCCTTAGCTTCGAACTATAGACCAATAAGTCTAACCTCCACAGTAGGAAAATTTATGAAATCAGTAATTGCCGAGGCAGTTCGTAGCCACCTTGAAAAGCAAAATTTAATCAACGAATCTTAGCATGGTTTTAAAAAGGGACGTTCCTGCCTTACGAATTTATTAACTTATTTTCACTAAGGTACTTGAGGAGGTAGATCATGGTAATAAATATGATATTGTGTATAAGGACTTCAGTAAGGCTTTTTGACATTTCTGTCTTAATCCCATCATCCCCAGCTGCTTACTCCCTTTCATTCTACCCACTACCTCACTCACTTCTACCACACTCACAACTGGCTCTTCATCACTACTACAAGATGCTGTACCTCCCTGCAAAGTAAACAAATTCACAGCTTCCCTATCTTCATGAACATTTTACAGTTCCTCGAAATATTTCCTCCATCTCGATACCTCTAACTCTCCATCTAATAACTCTCCTCTCCTATTTTAAACTGTCAAATTCATTTGCTCTCTATGCTTTGTCAACTTATTAATCTCGCTCTAAAACTTTTTCTTATTCTCAAGAAAAATTTGCTGATAGAATCTCACCCTCTTTCTCGTTTGCAATCCTTTTACATTCCTTCACCACTCTCTTAAACTCTCTTTTTTTCCGCTCCATAAACTCCTCTTTCCTTTATATAAACACTCCAACTTTGTAAAAAACCTCTCATATGCTAACTTTTTCTCTCTTACTACTCTCTTTACCTCATAATTGCACCAGTAGCTCTTCTTCCCTCCCGCACCCACTTTCCTATAATCACAAACTTCTGCTGAACACTCTAACAGTACATTTTTAAATCTACCCCATACCTCTTCAGTGTCATTGCCTATGTACTCAGTAGCCCAACTTTCCTCCAGTAGGTGTTTATTTCTTACTCTAAACACCTCCTCATTTAGTTTATAAACCTTTACCTCTCTCTTACTTGCTGATTCTATTTTCCTTGTATCTCATCTGCCTTTGACTCTCACTGTAGCTACAATTAAAACTTGATCTGATATATTTATGGCACCTGTATAAACATGTACATCCCGAAGTCTACCCAACAGTCTTTTATCTACCAATACGTAGACCATCACGCAACTGACGTTACACCCTATATCATATATTGTATACTTATTTATCTTTCTTTATTAAAATGTGCATTGCCTATAACCAAACCCCTTTATATACATAGATCAATCAAAGATTCCACATTATCATTTACAAATTAGACACATGTGCAACTCTTGGGTATCTTTATTGAGGAAACGTTTCGCCACACAGTGGCTTCATCAGTCCATACATGAAGCCACTGTGTGGCGAAACGTTTCCTCAATAAAGATACCCAAGAGTTGCACATGTGTCTAATTTATCAACATGTCGGTTCTCTGAACCATTCATCTACAATATCATTTACACCTGGCACCCTAAACCTACCTTCCACACCCTATATAAACATTTCACTTACTTTAGCATTTTGGTCCCTTACCACAATTACTCTCACTTGGTTCAAAAGTTCCAATACACTAACTTAACATCTCCCAGAATCTTTCTCCTCTGCACTTCTTTCTTCTCCAGGGGCATAAACACTTATTATAACCCACTTTTCGCATCCAACCCTTATTTTAATCCACATAATCCTTGAATCTATACATTTATATTTCCTCTTCTCCTTCCATAACTGATCCTTCAACATTATTGCTACCTCTTCGTTAGCTCTAACTCTCTCAGATGCTTCTGATTTAATCCCATTTATTTCTTTCCCCTTTAACTTTCTTTCACTTAGAGCTAGAACATCCAACTTCTTTTGATTCATAACATTCACAATCATCTCATATCATGTGCACTACATCCACGCAAATTCAAACATCCCAGTTTTTTTAAATTTTTCTTCTTCTCGTAATGACACAGTTGCTAACAAACCATACCACGGACGGGGATAGAACCCGCCGTCAGCGAGTCAAAAAACTCTACAAATGCAAGTGATTACAAATGCAAGTTTTTACAGACGATTCTCCCGCCAGCGTGGCCGTGACGAACTCTGGAGTTTTATGACTCTCTGACCGCGGGTTCTATTCTCACTCGTGGTATGGTTCATTTGCAATCGTGTCATGAGTTCGCTAGTCATGATGACGGCTTTGAGGGGACTTGAGCTAGAGTTCGTCACTACCACGCTGGCAAGAGATTCGTCTGTAAAAACATGCATTTGTGGTCACAGTGGTGCCTATGCTAACCTTCCACTGGTGTGTATATATACCTAGTTGGATGAATCTTATTGTAGCCAGCTGGCCCTGTGGGTAACGCTCCAGTCTGGAGTTTTATGACTGACCGCTGGTTCTATCACCTCCCGTGGTATGGTTTGAAGGGATTACTAGCCCATTGCTCCCGGCATTTTAGTCGCCTACGACACACATGGCTTATGGAGGAAAGATTCTTTTCAACTTTCCTAGTGTTTTGTGTCTTAATGAATCCCATCGATTAGCTTAGCAGCCTTAATTAATCCATGTAACCATCCTAGTGCCTTAACGAATGCCAGCCACTTGCACATTGGTGTATTAAATCCCAACATCTAGCATAGTATATTACAGATTCCCAGTGACTAGCCTAGTGCCTTAATTAATTCCTACGGCTATCCTATTGTCTTAATGATCTCCAGTAGTTAACCTGTAGGTAGGTAGTAGATTCGCGGGTAAAATCGCCCAGCCCGGGCCTTTTCCAAGAGGTAGCCCTGTATTGGCTCCCTGTCGTGGGAGTCTCTCTGACCAATGTCTGCCATGGGAGGAAGTACAAGTACCTCCTCGTCTTCTGGGACCAGGTGTCCCCAGGCTTAGCCCCACGGAGCTCAAAGGGAGAAGCTAGGCACTTTGAGCTACGACAAACCTCGCCCACACTGGGCTCGAAGGGTGCGGCAACTGCGTAGCAGTAGACGATGTCAGGAGGTGCTAAGGCAGCAATCACTACAGGATCCTTTTGGAGCCACACCCCAGGTTTGGGCATTAAGCCCGAGCGCTGAGGAAGCTCAAGAATGCCTCATGCTGTGTGTGTTCCTGCTTCTACGACTTCACTTGTCCATTGCTCTCTGATTAGTTAACCTAGTGCCTTAATAAACCCCCGTGACCAATATCTTAATGAATCTCATTGACTGTGTTATTGGCCTTAATAAATACCATCGACTTTTCTAGTGCATTAATGAATCCCGGTAATTTGCCTAGTGTCCTAAAGAAACTCAGTTACTAGCCTAGTTTCTTAATGAATATCAGTGACTTGCCTATTGTCTTAATAAACTGCAGTAGCCTGTTGGTTCAGTTATGATATTGAATCCTAGTGGCCTACTTGCGGAGTTATCTTAATAAATGGCAGTGGAGTTTCGTAAAGGAACAGTGGTCTTTGTAAGTTACAGTAGCTTACTGGCGCAGTGGTCTCATTAAATGACAGAGGTTTACTGGTAAAGTGGTATTAAGAAAATAACAGTGGCCTGATGTCCCAGGTGATGTTTACGAATACCAGCGGTCGCTTTCACACACACTCGAGTTTACAGGCATGGATGTGTTATCCTGCCCCAGCTCATCTGAAAGTCCAGCTCTAGCTTAGATATAGTACCACCCCCAGGATGCCAACCACACCCAGGTACCTACTGTCAGCTAACTAAACATTGGCAAGTGGTGTAAGGAAACACGCCCAGCATTGCCACTCGTCCTTGGGATCGACCCATAAACACTCTGTATGTTAGTTGAGAGCCTTGGCAACCGAACCACATACCAGATGGCGTTTTGGTGTTAAGAAATGACGTACCTACTGTCGCAGTGATCTAATAAATGACGTACCTACTGTCGCAGTGGTCTAATAAATGACGTACCTACTGTCGTAGTGGTCTAATAAATGACGTACCTACTGTCATAGTGGTCTAATAAATGACGTACCTACTGTCGTAGTTGTCTAATAAATGACGTACCTACTGTCATAGTGGTCTAATAAATGACGTACCTACTGTCATAGTGGTCTAATAAATGACGTACCTACTGTCGTAGTGGTCTAATAAATGACGTACCTACTGTCGTAGTGGTCTAATATATGACGTACCTACTGTCGTGGTCTAATATATGACGTACCTACTGTCGTAGTGGTCTAATATATGACATACCTACTGTCGTAGTGGTCTAATATATGACGCACCTACTGTCATAGTGGTCTAATAAATGACGTACCTACTGTCATAGTGGTCTAATAAACGACGTACCTACTGTCGTAGAGGTCTAATAAATGACGTACCTACTGTCATAGTGGTCTAATAAATGACGTACCTACTGTCGTAGTGGTCTAATAAATGATGTACCTACTGTCGTAGTGGTCTAATAAATGACGTACCTACTGTCGTAGTGGTCTAATAAATGACATACCTACTGTCGTAGTAGTCTAATAAATGACGAACCTACTGTCGTAGTGAACAGATGCCCACTGACGAAGCTGTCTTACTGAGATCTAGAGATAATCTGTCTCAGTCGTCTCAGTGAAACTCGAAGCAAGATTAGAAAGATATTTTTTTTTTTTTTTTATTATCACACCGGCCGATTCCCACCAAGGCAGGGTGGCCCGAAAAAGAAAAACTTTCACCATCATTCACTCCATCACTGTCTTGCCAGAAGGGTGCTTTACACTACAGTTTTTAAACTGCAACATTAACACCCCTCCTTCAGAGTGCAGGCACTGTACTTCCCATCTCCAGGACTCAAGTCCGGCCTGCCGGTTTCCCTGAATCCCTTCATAAATGTTACTTTGCTCACACTCCAACAGCACGTCAAGTATTAAAAACCATTTGTCTCCATTCACTCCTATCAAACACGCTCACGCATGCCTGCTGGAAGTCCAAGCCCCTCGCACACAAAACCTCCTTTACCCCCTCCCTCCAACCCTTCCTAGGCCGACCCCTACCCCGCCTTCCTTCCACTACAGACTGATACACTCTTGAAGTCATTCTGTTTCGCTCCATTCTCTCTACATGTCCGAACCACCTCAACAACCCTTCCTCAGCCCTCTGGACAACAGTTTTGGTAATCCCGCACCTCCTCCTAACTTCCAAACTACGAATTCTCTGCATTATATTCACACCACACATTGCCCTCAGACATGACATCTCCACTGCCTCCAGCCTTCTCCTCGCTGCAACATTCATCACCCACGCTTCACACCCATATAAGAGCGTTGGTAAAACTATACTCTCATACATTCCCCTCTTTGCCTCCAAGGACAAAGTTCTTTGTTTCCACAGACTCCTAAGTGCACCACTCACTCTTTTTCCCTCATCAATTCTATGATTCACCTCATCTTTCATAGACCCATCCGCTGACACGTCCACTCCCAAATATCTGAATACGTTCACCTCCTCCATACTCTCTCCCTCCAATCTGATATTCAATCTTTCATCACCTAATCTTTTTGTTATCCTCATAACCTTACTCTTTCCTGTATTCACCTTTAATTTTCTTCTTTTGCACACCCTACCAAATTCATCCACCTAGTTTAAAAATACCATTTCACGTAAGTTACTTGAGAAACTGGCTCAGTTTAAAGCCTATTTTATCCGTCACCAAAAAATTTAAATTGTTACAGACTGTTTTATCTCTGACCCCGAAAATGTAAATTATTATATTATTTCAAATGAAAATAAATAGCAATCTATAAAATTAAATTTGAGAGGAATCCAAAATAGTAATTTATACACAAATAACCCGCACATAGAAGAGAGGAGCTTACGACGACGTTTAGGTCCGATTTGGTTGGACAGAAACGTTGTCGTAAGCTCCTCTCTTCTCCGTGCGGATTATTTGTGTATCGTTCCAGTCACGGTATTGTGCCTTTTTCTGTTGGTAATTTATACACTAAGAATACAAAATCTTAATGATAAAACGGTTAAGTTTATTTAAATAGAGAAGGATAAACAATCGACTATTCAGTAAAATATAAAAAATCATAAAGCGTAATGAGAATATGTATCGTGGAAGTTATTGTGTTACACAAAATATCACCAGAATAATAAGCTACGTGAGAAGCCAACACAAGTTGGAAATATATTTCGAGGGAATCATAAACAGGAAATATTGCACATTAATCCTGGCAGAGAAATTATTGCAGAATTCTGTTGAATTTATTACAGGTGAATAAATTATTAGACAAATTAATTATTCATGTAAATGTAAATACACGAGCAAAAGGGATACACTTAACTCAAGCGTAATACCAGTTGCTACTGACGGCAGACGGAAAGTCTATACTCCCGGGTAATACGTCACCATTACTGTATATATATATATATATATATATATATATATATATATATATATATATATATATATATATATATATATATATATATATATATATATATATATATATATATGCAATAAGATCACAGTAAACAGGTGATTTCAGAATATGCAAAACAACCACTCTGAAAGAATAGAGAAATTCCAAGCGCTTTCGTGACTACTCACATTATCATATATATATATATATATATATATATATATATATATATATATATATCTATATATATATATATATATATATATATATATATGTATATATATATATTATTATTAGTAGGTTGGTAGACAGCAACCACCCAGGGAGGTACTACCGTCCTGCCAAGTGAGTGTAAAACCAAAGCCTGTAATTGTTTTACATGATGGTAGGATTGCTGGTGTCTTTTGTCTGTCTCATAAATATGCAAGATTACAGGTAAGTCTTGCTACTTCTACTTACACTTAGGTTACACTACACATACATGTACATGTTTATTTATACACACTAATCTGAGTTTTTGGTCTTATTACTTTTCCTTTTATATCCATGGGGATATGGAATAAGAATCTTTCCTCCGTAAGCCATGCGTGTTGTAAAAGTCAACTAAAATGCCGGGAACAATGGGATAGTAACCCCTTTTCCTGTAATAATTACTAAAAAGAATAAGAAGAAGAAAATTGTCAAAGTGGGAAGTCTGAATGTGCGTGGATGTTGTGCAAATGATAAAGAGATGATTGTGGATGTTATGAATGAGAAGAAGCTGGATGTCCTGGCTTTAAGTGAAGCAAAGCTGAAGGGGGTGGGAGAGTTTCATTGGAGAGGAATAAATGGGATTAGGTCAGGGGTTTCAAATAGAGTTAGAGCTAAAGAAGGAGTAGCAATAATGTTGAAGGATAAGATATGGCAGGAAAAGAGGGACTATAAATGTATTAATTCAAGGATTATGTGGAGTAAAATAAAGGTTGGATGTGAAAAGTGGGTTATAGTAAGCGTATATGCACCTGGAGAAGAGAGAAGTGTAGAGGAGAGAGAGAGATTTTGGGAAATGTTGAGTGAATGCGTGGGGAGTTTTGAACCAAGTGTGAGAGCACTTGAGGTTGGGGATTTCAATGCTAAAGTGGGTAAAAATGTTGTGGAGGGAGTAGTAGGTAAAATTGGGGTGCCAGGGGTAAATGTAAATGGGGAGCCTTTAATTGAGCTATGTGTAGAAAGAGATTTGGTAATAAGAAATACATATTTTATGAAAAAGAGGATAAATAAATATACAAGGTATGATGTAGCACGAATAATGAAAGTAGTTTGTTAGATTATGTATTGGTGGATAAAAGGTAGATGGGTAGGCTCCAGGATGTACACGTTTATAGAGGGGCAACTGATATATCGGATCATTATTTAATTGTAGCTACAGTTAGAGTAAGAGGTAGATGGGACAAGAGAAAAATGGCAACAACATGTAGGAGGGAAGTGAAAATGTATAAACTAAGGGAGGAGGAAGTTCGGGCGAGATATAAGCAACTATTGGCAGAAAGGTTGGCTAGTGCAAATATGATTAGTGGGGGGTTGAGGAGGGTTGGATGAGTTTTAAAAAAGCAGTATTAGAATGTGGGGTAGAAGTTTGTGGTTATAAGAGGGTGGGGGCAGGAGGAAAGAGGAGTGATTGGTGGAATGATGAAGTAAAGGGTGTGATAAAAGAGAAAAAGTTAGCTTATGAGAGGTTTTTACAAAGCAGAAGTGTTAAAAGAAGAGCAGAGTATATGGAGAGTAAAAGAAAGGTAAAGAGAGTGGTGAGAGAGTGCAAAAGGAGAGCAGATGATAGAGTGGGAGAGGCACTGTCAAGAAATTTTAATGAAAATAAGAAAAAAATTTGGAGTGAGTTAAACAAGTTAAGAAAGCCTAGGGAACGTATGGATTTGTCAGAGTAGGGGAGTTAGTAGATGGGGAGAGGGAGGTATTAGGTAGATGGCGAGAATATTTTGAGGAACTTTTAAATAAATGTTGAGGAAGAAAGGGAGGCGGTAATTTCATGCACTGACCAGGGAGGTATACCATCTTTTAGGAGTGAAGACGAACAGAATGTAAGTGTGGGGGAGGTACGTGAGGCATTACGTAGAATGAAAGGGGGTAAAGCAGCTTGAACTGATGGGATCATGACAGAAATGTTAAAAGCAGGGGTTGATATAGTGTTGGAGTGGTTGGTACTTTTGTTTAGTAAATGTATGAAAGAGGGGAAGGTACCTAGGGATTGGCGGAGAGTACGTATAGTCCCTTTATATAAAGGGAAGGGGGACAAAAGAGATGGTAAAAATTATAGAGGAATAAGTTTACTGAGTATACCAGAAAAAGCGTATGGTAGGGTTATAATTGAAAGAATTAGAGGTAAGACAGAATGTAGGATTGCGGATGAGCAAGGAGGTTTCAGAGTGGGTAGGGGATGTGTAGATCAAGTGTTTACATTGAAGCATATATGTGTACGGTATTTAGATAAAGGTAGGGAAGTTTTTATTGCATTTATGGATTTAGAAAAGGCATATGATAGAGTGGATAGAGGAGCAATGTGGCAGATGTTGCAAGTATATGGAATAGGTGGTAAGTTACTAAATGCTGTTAAGAGTTTTTATGAGGATAGTGAGGCTCAGGTTAGGGTGTGTAGAAGAGAGGGAGAATACTTCCCGGTAAAAGTAGGTCTTAGACAAGGATGTGTAATGTCACCATGGTTGTTTAATATATTTATTGATGGGGTTGTAAAAGAAGTAAATGCTAGGGTGTTCGGGAGAGGGGTGGAATTAAATTATGGGGAATCAAATACAAAATGGGAATTGACACAGTTACTTTTTGCTGATGATACTGTGCTTATGGGAGATTCTAAAGAGAAATTGAAAAGGTTAGTGGATGAGTTTGGGAGTGTGTGTAAAGGTAGAAAGTTGAAAGTGAACATAGAAAAGAGTAAGGTGATGAGGGTATCAAATGATTTGGATAAAGAAAAATTGGATACCAAATTGGGGAGAAGGAGTATGGAAGAAGTGAATGTTTTCAGATACTTGGGAGTTGACGTGTCGGTGGATGGATTTATGAAGGATAAGGTTAATCATAGAATTGATGAGGGAAAAAAGGTGAGTGGTGCGTTGAGGTATATGTGGAGTCAAAAAACCTTATCTATGGAGGCAAAGAAGGGAATGTATGAAAGTATAGTAGTGCCAACACTCTTATATGGGTATGAAGCTTGGGTTGTGAATGCAGCAGCGAGGAGGCGGTTGGAGGCAATGGAGATGTCCTGTCTAAGGGCAATGCGTTGTGTGAATATTATGCAGAAAATTCGGAGTGTGGAAATTAGGAGAAGGTGTGGAGTTAATAAAAGTATTAGTCAGAGGGCTGAAGAGGAGTTGTTGAGGTGGTTTGGTCATTTAGAGAGAATGGATCAAAGTAGAATGACATGGAGAGCATTTAAATCTGTAGGAGAAGGAAGGCGGGGTAGGGGTCGTCCTCGAAAAGGTTGGAAGGAAGGGGTAAGGGAGGTTTTGTGGGCGAGGGGCTTGGACTTCCAGCAGGCGTGCATGAGCGTGTTAGATAGGAGTGAATGGAGACGAATGGTATTTGGGACTTGACGATCTGTTGGAGTGTGAGCAGGGTAATATTTAGTGAAGGGATTCAGGGAAACCGGTTATTTTTAGATAGCCGGACTTGAGTCCTGGAAATGGGAAGTACAATGCCTGCACTTTAAAGAAGAGGTTTTGGGATATCAGCAGTTTGGAGGGATATGTTGTGTATCTTTATACGTGTATGCTTCTGAACTATTGTGTTGTGAGCACCTCTGCAAAAACAGTGATGTGTGAGTGAGGGGAAAGTGTTGAATGATGAAAGTATTTTCTTTTTGGGGATTTTCTTTCTTTTTTGGGTCACCCTGCCTCGGTGGGAGACGGCCGACTTATTGAAAAAAAAATATATATGTATGTATATATATATATATATATATATATATATATATATATATATATATATATATATATATATATATATATATATTGAGTGTGTGTGTGTGTGTGTGTGTGTGTGTGTGTGTGTGTGTGTGTGTGTGTGTGTGTGAGTGTGAGATTGTGTGTGTGTACTCAACTAGTTGTGGTTGCAGAGGTTAAGTCACAGCTCCTGGCCCCGCCTCTTCACTGGCCGCTACTAGGTCGCTCTTCTTGCTCCATGAGCTCTATCATACCTCTTCTTAAAGCTATGTATGAATCCTGCCTCCACTACATCTCTTACCAGACTATCCCACTTCCTGACAACTCTGTGACTGAAAAAAAATACTTCGTAACATCCCTGTGATTAATCTGAATTTTCAACTTCCAACTGTGACCCCTTGTTGTTGTGTCCCATCTCTGGAACATCCTGTTCTAGTTGATGTGCGCTTCAGGAGATGTGCTCGGTATTATACTCACCCCAAGATCCTTTTTCCTTGAGTGAAGTTTGCAGTTTTTAGCAACCTAGCCTATACTCTGTCTGCGGTCTTTTTTTGCCCTTCCCTGATCTTCATGACTTTGCATTTGGCGGGGTTAAATTCGAGAAGCCAGTTACTGGGTCAGGTGTCCAGCATGTTCCGGTCTTTTCGTAGTACTGTCTGATCCTCATCTGATTTAATTCTCCTCATTAACTTCAGATCATCTGCGAACAGGGACACTTCTGAGATTATCCCTTCCATCATTTCATTCACATTTACCAAAAATAGCACTGGTTCTAGGACTGTCCCCTATGGAACTCCACTCGTCACAGGCGCCCATTGTGATACCTAATCCCGTACCATTATTCTTTGTTGCCTCCCTGTCAGATATTCTCTGATCCATTGCAGTGCCCTTCCTGTTATACGTGACTGATCCTCTAGCTTTTGGAATAATGTCTTGTGAGGAACTGTGTCGAAGGCCTTCTTGCAGTCCAAGAAAATGCAATCTACCCATTCCTCTCTTTCTCTTATCTTACTTCTGTTACCTTGTCATAAAACTCCAGTAGGGTGTGACACAGGATTTGCCTTCCAAGAAACAGTGCTGGTTGTCATTTATAAGCTTGCTCCATTTTATGTGCTCCACCAGTCTCTCCTCTTGATAATTTTCTCCTTGACTTTGCATATTATGCACGTCAGTGACACTGGTCTATAGTTTAGTGTCTCGTTTCTTTCTCCTTTCTTGAAAATGGAGACTGCATTTGCCATCTTCCATACCTCGGGTAGTTACCCAGTTTTAATGGATGTGTTGAAAATTGTGCTTAGTGGCACACACAGCGTCTCTGCTCATGTGTGTGTGTACGTGGGTACTTGTGTGTGCACATTTGTTTATGGTTGTACTGGTGGATCCCCACACAAGCTAACCACCATCTCTGCCTCAAGTTGCCTACACCTTATAAAATGCTATTAAATGCTAGTAAATGCTGTTTACTCTAATTCTGATAGCTTCAGGAATGAGTGGCCCTTAGATTCCAATATGCAGAGACTGGTGCTATTGCAACCCCAACTAGATGAATATTACGTGTGTCTGGCAGAGAAGTTGTGGTCTCGTTGTTGCTCGCTGCCACTCCGATGCAGCCTGCAGACTGTCCAGGTCTTTGTGATGCTCTGGTGTGTCTCCACCTCCTTTTTTCTCTATATATAATATTATCCTATTTACTCTGCTTCTTTCACTGGTCACACACTGACTTCACTTTGTCTATCTTGAGTGGTACACATGACACTAACACCTTTGTCAGACTAGGCCTGCCCTCTAACTTGTGCTGCCAATATCTCTAAGTTCTATTATAGCACTGTGACTCTCCCGACATTTATGTGGCTCGAGGCAACTTGCAAACCACTTCAGGGGCTGTTCACTACTCTGACACAATTAATGAGTACTGCAGAAACCTTCAGTAGCCCTCAAGATCATTTATATTGACAGAGCACTAAAGTTGGGACTCACGCACGCAGTGTGTGTGCTCACTTGTGGTTTTGCAAGGGTCGAGACACAGCTCCGTGTATGGGTATGTGTATCTGCCTGTCTGTCTTTCAGTCTGTCTTTCAGTCTGTCTGTCAGTCAGTCTGTCAGTCAGTCAGTCTGCCTGTCTGTCTTTCAGTCTGTCTTTCAGTCTGTCTGTCAGTCAGTCAGTCTGTCAGTCAGTCAGTCTGCCTGTCTGTCTTTCAGTCTGTCTTTCAGTCTGTCTGTCAGTCAGTCAGTCTGTCAGTCAGTCAGTCTGCCTGTCTGTCTTTCAGTCTGTCTGTCTTTAAGAAGGGGAGAGTCACTTTACACACTCTAGGCGGCGCCTTATGAACAATTGTACATGAGATATTTTTTTTATTAATAGTACACTTACACTCAGCTCATTGTTCCCACATGAGTCACACTGAGGTTCCCACACGAGTCACACACTGAGTTCCCACATGAGTCACACTGAGTTCCCACATGAGTCACACACTGAGGTTCCCACATGAGTCACACACTGAGGTTCCCACACGAGTCACACACTGAGGTTCCCACACGAGTCACACACTGAGTTCCCACACGAGTCACACACAGAGGTTCCCACACGAGTCACACACTGAGGTTCCCACACGAGTCACACACTGAGTTCCCACACGAGTCACACACTGAGTTCCCACACGAGTCACACACTGAGTTCCCACACGAGCCACACACTGAGTTCCCACACGAGCCACACACTGAGTTCCCACACGAGCCACACACTGAGTTCCCACACGAGCCACACACTGAGTTCCCACACGAGTCACACACTGAGGTTCCCACACGAGCCACACACTGAGTTCCCACACGAGCCACACACTGAGGTTCCCACACGAGCCACACACTGAGTACCCACACGAGCCACACACTGAGTTCCCACACGAGTCACACACTGAGTTCCCACACGAGTCACACACTGAGTTCCCACACGAGTCACACACTGAGTTCCCACACGAGTCACACACTGAGTTCCACACGAGTCACACACTGAGTTCCCACACGAGCCACACACTGAGTACCCACACGAGCCACACACTGAGTTCCCACACGAGTCACACACTGAGTTCCCACACGAGTCACACACTGAGTTCCCACACGAGTCAAACACTGAGGTTCCCACACGAGTCACACACTGAGGTTCCCACACGAGTCACACACTGAGTTCCCACACGAGTCACACACTGAGTTCCCACACGAGTCACACACTGAGTTCCCACACGAGTCACACACTGAGTTCCCACACGAGTCACACACTGAGTTCCCACACGAGTCACACTGAGGTTCCCACACGAGTCACACACTGAGGTTCCCACACGAGTCGCACACTGAGTTCCCACACGAGTCACACTGAGGTTCCCACACGAGTCACACACTGAGTTCCCACACGAGTCACACACTGAGGCTCCTACACGAGTCACACACTGAGGTTCCCACACGAGTCACACACTGAGGTTCCCACACGAGTCACACACTGAGGTTCCCACACGAGTCACACTGAGGTTCCCACACGAGTCACACACTGAGGTTCCCACACGAGTCACACACTGAGGTTCCCACACGAGCCACACACTAATGGTCCCACACGAAGCTCACACTAATGTTCCCACACGAAGCACACACTAATGTTCCCACACGATGCACACACTAATGTTCCCACACGAAGCACACACTAATGTTCCCACACGAAGCTCACACTAATGTTCCCACACGAAGCTAACACTAATGTTCCCACACGAAGCACACACTAATGTTCCCACACGAAGCACACACTAATGTTCCCACACGAAGCACACATTAATGTTCCCACACGAAGCTCACACTAATGTTCCCACACGAAGCACACACTAATGTTCCCACACGAAGCACACACTAATGTTCCCACACGAAGCTCACACTAATGTTCCCACACGAAACACACACTAATGTTCCCACACGACCTCAAAGGTCCAACACTCACCATTACTCAGTGAAGAATGACTTCACAAAGCGTTCGTGACATTAAATCTGCCTTCACTCATCAGTATCGCATTATGGAACAAATAGTCTCCAATTATCCTTTCACACAAAAACGATTTGTGTTTTTGTTGTGAGCCAAATACCGCGCATGTTGTAAATGGCTCACTTATCTTTAAATTATGCCATAATAATGGAACAGATATGAAGAAATTGTAGTAAATGGCGTTCGTGAGTGAAAGAAATATTTTAAAGTCATGAGTTTATCCGCAAATAGTAAATTCTTTCTCATTTTGTAATGTTAAATATTTAAGAAACCTAATGATTGATAATTGTGGCAGATATTGTATATTGGTGTTGTTTTGCGTGTGTGTGTGTGTGTGTGTGTGTGTGTGTGTGTGTGTGTGTGTGTGTGTGTGTGTGTGTGTGTGTGTGTGTGTGTGTGTGTGTGTGTGTGTGTGTGTGTGTGTGTGTGTGTGTGTGTGTGTGTGTGTGTGTGTGTGTGTGAGTGCGTGTGTGTGTGTGTGTGTGTGTGTGTGTGTGTGTGTTGGTGAGTGCGTGTGTGTGTGTGTGTGTGTGTGTGTGTGTGTGCGTGTGTGTACTCACCTACTCACCTATTTGTGGTTGCAGGGGTCGAGTCACAGCTCCTGGCCCCGCCTTTTCGCTGATTGCTACTAGGTCCTCTCTTTCCCTGCCCCATGAGCTCTATCATACCTCGCCTTAAAACTATGTATGCTTCCTGCCTCCATTACATCCCTTTCTAGGCTATTCCATGGCCTGACTACTCTATGACTGAAGAAATACTTTCTAACATCCCTTTGATTCATCTGAGTCTTCAACTTCCAATTGTGACCTCTTGTGTCTGTGTCCCTTCTCTGGAACATCCCGTCTTTGTCCACCTTGTCAACTCCGCGCAGTATTTTATATGTCGTTATCATGTCTCCCCTGACACTCCTGTCCTCCAGTGTCGTCAGGCCGATTTCCCTCAACCTTTCTTCGTAGGACAATCCCCGTAGCTCTGGGACTAGTCTTGTTGCAAACCTTTGCACTTTCTCTAATTTCTTGACGTGCTTGACTAGGTGTGGATTCCAAACTGGTGCTGCATACTCCAGTATGGGCCTGACGTAGATGGTATACAGAGTCTTAAACGAATCCTTACTGAGGTATCGGAACGCTATCCGTAGGTTTGCCAGGCGCCCGTATGCTGCAGCAGTTATCTGATTGATGTGTGCCTCAGGAGATATGCTCGGTGTTATACTCACCCCCAGATCTTTTTCCTTGAGTGAGGTTTGCAGTCTTTGGCCATCTAAACTATATTGTGTCTGTGGTCTTCTTTGCCCTTCCCCAATCTTCATGACTTTGCATTTGGCAGGGTAAAATTCAAGGAGCCAGTTGCTGGACCAGGCTTGTAGCCTGTCCAGGTCTCTTTGTAGACCTGCCTGATCCTCGTCCGATTTGATTCTTCTCATTAACTTCGCATCATCTGCAAACAAGGACACTTCTGAGTCTATCCCTTCCGTTATGTCGTTCACATATACCAAGAACAGAACAGGTCCTAGTACTGACCCCTGTGGAACCCCGCTTGTCACAGGCGCCCACTCTGACACCTCGTCGCGTACCATGACTCGTTGTTGCCTCTCTGTCAGGTATTCTCTGATCCATTGCAGTGCCTTTCCTATTATGTGTGCCTGATCCTCTAGCTTTTGCAGTAACCTCTTGTGAGGAACTGTGTCGAAGGCCTTCTTGCAGTCCAAAATTATGTAGTCGATCCACCCCTCTCTC
>NC_091365.1:21246718-21341265 GCF_038502225.1 Cherax quadricarinatus | reverse complement strand
CACAAATAAGGGGACTGTAGGGAAAGAAGGAGCAAAACTGCATGTAGAAGCTCAATCAGTGGAGACTGTAGTAAATAAAAGAGCTAAGCTATATGTGGAGGCCCTAACAGACCACAGCAGAGCCCAGGGAAAGCCGAGAAGGGAAAATGACAGGCCACTGTGCCCAAGTACATTAGCTAGTGAAACTGAAGAAAGGAAAGCTGCAATGGTGGAAATCAAATTGAATGAGGGGATACACAGGGATATGCAGTGGGAGAATGAAAGGGTGAGGTCAGTCTTTGTGTATGGGCTCCAGGAAGTTGAAGGGGAAACATATGAAGCAAGAAAACAAGGAGAAAAAAAAGCAATTGAAAGCATCATGAAAGCAATAAGAGAAGACGACATGACCCAGCTGGAAAATTTTCGGAGAATAGGGGGTTTGTAAAAAAAAGAACCCAGCCAGTGAAAGTGACCTTCAAGGCAGAATCGACTCGGAACAGGATCCTGCAGGAGAAAGCATGATTAAGGGATATGCCAGCATACAGGAAGGTGTATCTCGACCGCGACAGAACACAAGCAGAAAGGCAGAAACAGAGAGAGATGGTACAAAGGCAAAAGGAGGAAAGAGAGGGGATGGAGAAGACAGGCAGGAGATCCCAGACACGGGAAGATCAAATACAGCCTCCCTCACAACTTCCTATAGAAGCCTCCCAACCAGGTCAACCCCAGTGCAACCAAACACTCTAAACCAAAACACCCATGCCACATCCAATGCCCCCACCCACTGCATTACAAACTCCACCCCCACAGCAACCACCCATAGTTCCTTATCAGGTCTCCCACTTCCCCAACCCCAATACACATTCCAGACCACAATCTTAGAAAAGAAGTTGAAGGTGTGGTATACAAATGCAGATGGAATAACAAATAAGTATGAGGAGTGGCACAAAAGAATCAAGGAGACATCCCCAGACATAATAGCACTCACAGAAACAAAACTCACAAGAATAATAACAGATTCAGTCTTTCCATCCGGATATCAAATCCTCAGGAAAGACAGAGGGAGGAGAGGGGGAAGAGGAGTTGCACTGCTCATTAAAAACCAGTGGGGGTTTGAGAAAATGGAAGGAATGGATGGCACGGGCGAAAGGGACTACTTAGTAGGAACAATCCAGTCTGAGGGACATAATGTGATAATTGCAGTAATGTACAACCCACCACAGAACTGCAGGAGGCCAAGAGAAGAATACGATGAGAGCAACAGAGCAATGGTCGACACACTAGCCGAAGTGGCCAGGAGAGCACACTTGAGGGGAGCAAAGTTACTAGTTATGGGTGATTTCAATAACAAGGAGATTGACTGGGAAAACCTGGAGCCCCATGAGGGTCCCGAAACATGGAGAGCCAAGATTATGGATGTGGTACTTGAAAACCTCATGCATCAACATGTTAGAGACACTACCAGAGAGAGAGGAGATGATGAACCAGCAAGACTGGACCTTGTATTCACCTTGAGTAGTTCTGACATCGAGGATATCATGTATGAAAGGCCCCTGAGAGCTAGTGATCATGTGGTTCTGTCCTTCGACTACATAATTGAGCTCCAAGTGGAGAGAGCAGCAGGAATAGGGTGGGAAAAACCAAATTACAAAAGGGGGAATTACTCAAGCTTGAGGAACTTCTTTCAAGACATTCAGTGGGAGAGGGAACTGACAGGAAAACCAGTACAAGAAATGATGGACTATGTGGCAACAAAATGCAATGAGGCAGAGGAGAGGTTTCTTCCCAAGGGAAACAGAAATAATGGGAAGAACAGAAGGAGTCCTTGGTTCACCCAAAGGTGTAGGGAGGCAAAAACTACGTGTACTAGAGAATGGAAAAGGTACAGAAGACAGAGAACTCAGGAAAATAAAGAGATTAGCAGAAGAGCCAGAAACGAATATGCACAGATAAGAAGGGAGGCTCAGCGGCAATACGAAAATGGCATAGCATCGAAAGTCAACACTGACCCGAAGCTGTTGTACACCCACATCAGGAGGAAAACAAAGGTCAAGGACCAGGTAATCAGACTGAGGAAGGGTGATGGGGAATTCACAAGAAATGACCGGGAGGTATGTCAGGAGCTCAACACAAGATTTAAAGAAGTATTTACAGTGGAAACCAGTAGGACTCCAGGAAATCAGAGCAGGGGGGTGCACCAGCAAGTGCTGGATGAGGTACATATAACCAAGGAGGAGGTGAAGAAGCTGCTATGTGATCTTGACACCTCAAAGGCTGTGGGACCAAATAACATCTCTCCGTGGGTCCTTAAAGAGGGAGCAGAGACATTGTGTGTACCATTAACAAATATCTTCAACACATCATTTGAAACTGGGCAACTCCCCGAGGTATGGAAGATGGCAAATGTAGTCCCAATTTTTAAAAAGGGAGACAGACATGAGGCACTAAACTACAGACCTGTATCACTAACGTGTATAGTATGCAAGGTCATGGAGAAGATCACCAGGAGGAGAGTGGTGGAGCACCTGGAAAGAAACAAGTGTATAATTGACAACCAGCATGGTTTCAGGGAGGGAAAATCCTGTGTCACAAACCTATTAGAGTTTTATGACAAGGTGACAGAAGTAAGACAAGAGAGAGAGGGGTGGATCGACTGCATTTTTTTGGACTGCAAGAAGGCCTTCGACACAGTTCCTCACAAGAGGTTACTGCAAAAGCTAGAGGATCAGGCACACATAACAGGAAAGGCACTGCAATGGATAAGAGAATACCTTACAGGGAGGCAACAACGAGTCATGGTACTTGATGAGGTGTCAGAGTGGGCGCCTGTGACAAGCGGGGTTCCACAGGAGTCAGTGCTAGGACCTGTGCTGTTCTTGGTATATGTGAATGACATAACGGAAGGGATAGACTCAGAAGTGTCCTTGTTTGCGGACGATGTGAAGTTATTGAGAAGAATCAAATCGGATGAGGATCAGGCAGGACTACAAAGACACCAGGACAGGCTAAAAGCCTGGTCCAGCAAATGGCTCCTTGAGTTTAACCCCGCCAAATGCAAAGACATGAAGATTGGGGAAGGGCAAAGAAGACCGCAGACACAAAATGCAAAATGCCCTTCTTACACTATACCACTCACTTATTTATCCATACCTCACCTATGCTATTTGTGCTTGGGGATCAACTGCAGCAACACACCTAAAGCCAATAATAACCCAACAAAAAGCTGCAGTAAGAATAATCACTAAATCCCATCCCTGGCAACACCCCCCCCCCACTCTTCATAGACCTAAACTTACTCCCTGTTCAGTACATCCACACTTACTACTGTGCAATCTACATCTACAGGGCCTTAAACTCTAATATCAACCTTGACCTAAAACGCTTTCTTGATAGTTGTGACAGAACCCACAGGCATAACACCAGACACAAACATCTCTACGACATTCCCCGTGTCCGACTAAACCTTTACAAAAATTCAATGTATGTCAAAGGCCCTAAAATCTGGAATACCCTACCTGAGAACTCTAGAACTGCAGACACATTCATCACCTTCAAAACTACCATTAGAAAACATCTTATCTCCCTGATACACCCTGTCAACTAACTACACGAATACCACCTGGTGGTTCACACTTACACTCACTGACTCATTTGACCATAAACAGAAATATTAATCTCAATCTTAAAATAATGAATCCTGTGATACTCCAATACTGAAACTATATACTGTGCCAAAACAAAAGCATTTACATTGCTAAACTCACAAACTAGTATTTAGTCACTTAGCCATAATACCAACTTAGCTCATAATTTGTAATATTTTACAATTAAGAATAAAACTAAGTCTGCCCGAAATGCCTAGCCATGCTAAGCGTTCTAGTGGTACACTCTGTAATCACTATTTTACTACATGTAAACCACACAATAACCAAATTTCTGTAAACTCAGCATTGTAATCCTTATAGAGAATAAACTTTGAATTTGAATTTGAATATAGTTTAGATGGCCAAAGTCTGCAAACCTCACTCAAGGAAAAAGATCTGGGGGTGAGTATAACACCGAGCATATCTCCTGAGGCGCACATCAACCAGATAACTGCTGCAGCATACGGGCGCCTGGCAAACCTACGGATAGCGTTCCGATACCTCAGTAAGGAGTCGTTCAAGACTCTGTATACCATTTACGTCAGGCCCATACTAGAGTATGCAGCACCAGTTTGGAATCCACACCTAGTCAAGCACGTCAAGAAATTAGAGAAAGTGCAAAGGTTTGCAACAAGACTAGTCCCAGAGCTACGGGGATTGTCCTACGAAAAAAGGTTGAGGGAAATCGGCCTGACGACACTGGACGCCAGGAGGGTCAGGGGAGACATGATGACGACATATAAAATACTGCGCGGAATAGACGAGGTGGACGAAGACGGGATGTTCCAGAGATGGGACACAGACACAAGAGGTCACAATTGGAAGTTGAAGACTCAGATGAATCAAAGGGATGTTAGGAAGTATTTCTTCAGTCATAGAGTAGTCAAGCCGTGGAATAGCCTAGAAAGTGAAGTAGTGGAGGCGGGAACCATACATAGTTTTAAGGCGAGGTATGATAAAGCTCATGGAGCAGGGAGAGAGAGGACCTAGTAGCAATCAGTGAAGAGGCGGGGCCAGGAGCTATGACTCGACCCCTGCAACCACAAATAGGTGAGTACAAATAGGTGAGTACTCATACACACACACACTCATACACACACACACGCACTCATACACACACAGGAGCTGAGTCTCGACCCCTGCAACCACAATTAGGTGAGTACACACACACACACACACACTCATACACACACACGCACACAAACACGCACACACACAAACACACACACAAGCACACACACATACACACACACACACACACACACACACACACACACACACACACACACACACACACACACACACACACACACACACACAAACACACAAGAGCTTGGACTCGTCCCCTGCAATCTCAACTAGGTGAGTGCACACACACACACACACACACGTGGTAATGCATTATTTACAGCTAGCAAAGTCAGGGTATTTCTCCAGAATGATCTGTAATATACCACTGTGGATAAAATACTTTGCCATTTCTTGAACACTTCTGAGTGAGTTGTTTCTAAATTCATTAATTTTATCGCACTCCAGTACATAATGGCGCAGGGTGTGACAATAGTCCATCTGGCAAAGTTTACATTTCGTTTGGTCTACATCTGGTGGTGGTGATTTAACCTGCCAAAGATACTTGTAACCCAGCCGGAGCCGGGCGGTAGTGACATCCAAGAGTCTGCTTATTTTGTTGGATGCACCATAGACATGTGGCTCCTCCTGCATGATAGAATGATGATAGATGGACTCACTGGTGTCAATCTCCCTGAGTCTTAAGTCAATAAAATTCAGTTGAAGTTCTTTTCGTATTGTTGTTCTCAAACTACTACATGACAAGCCAAGATTGTAATCTACTCCCTCTTTGAAAGCATGCAGCTTAGCCAATTTATCAGTTCTATCATGCATCTGAAGACCAATGCGAGATGGAATCCACAGCATGTGCACTCTGACTCCACTGTCCACAATCCTACCATACCTGTGTCTGGCTTCTGACACAAGCATGCCACAATTTATACTTAATGAGTTGAGAGCATTTATGGATGACAGAGAATCAGTTACAATTAAACTGTCAATCTTAGATACATAGATGCATTTCAGTGCAAGGAGTATGGCAAACAGTTCTGTCTGAAGGGTAGAGGCCCAATTATTGATGCGTGCTCCAAATTCTTTAAGAGAGCCATCACTCTGTGCGACAACAGCAGAACTACCAGCTGCACCAGTGTACGACAACAGCAGCACTACCAGTTGCACCAGTGGATTGGTGAACAGAACCATCAACGTAAATAATTTGCGAGAGTGTGTGCTGTGTGACTAAATTATCAATACAGCTTAAGGCATCATGTTTGGCTTCAAGACGAAGTTTTGGTTGTGATTTAAGAAGTAGTTTGGGGGGAAATGGAGGAATGGTAGATTGGAATGGGGTAATATCTCATGGAGCGGAGAAGTGCCGCTGTTGCCTTACTTGACATAGATCATGTAGCTGGTTCATGCGGAGGTCGAATCCAGTTTTTTCGATCCATCTGGAGGAGTGTTCACCAGTGCTGAGGAAAGTTTGGAGGGCTTCTGTGCAGGGGTTTGAGTGGGCTAGCCTAAGCATATTAACCCCAATTAGGATATTTCTTTCAGTAACACGATCTCTGATGCTTGGAATATCAAGTTCTTTTTGCATATTTAAAATTTTGGCAGTACGAGGGCATCCTAAAATGATCCTCATTGCTTCGTTCTGCAGTTTTTCCAGCCCTCCAAGCATCCAGTCAGACACAAGAGCAAGTAGTGGTGCAGCATAATCAACCAATGATCTATTATAGGCAAGATACATCATTTTCACAATTTTAACATTAGCACCATACCTGGGGTGAAACCCAGCCACAACTCTAAGTGCTCTTAGTCTTTCTTTGTATTGGCGACAAAGTCTTGTTACAACAGGTCCAAGTAGTGGAACCTCAAAGCCTAGATACCTGTATCTGCTTACATATTCTAGAAGAGACCCATCATGCAATTGGATCTGACGAACTGTGCCTCTCTGTAGAGGAGGACGCGTATTGAGTATCTTTGTTTTATCAGTAGAAATTATCAACCCCAGGTCCTGACACGAGGCTAGTACATGATTAAGAATGTTCTGGGTGTTGGAGAATCCGGTGGTGTGAATCATTATATCATCAGCAAAACTAATCATATAATGAATGGGGTGACTAGGCATAGCATTAAGTAATGCATTAATTAGAATATTGAACAGTGTGGGACTGAGCACACCTCCCTGTGGTGTTCCTAATTCAAAGTCTTTAGTTACACTTCTATGTCCCTGGAACAACACAGACGACTTTCTGTTGGACAGGTAACCTTTAATCCAGCGGAGAAGCCATCCTCCAACATCCATTCTGGCAAGTTCACTAATGATTACATGTCGGTTGGCTACATCAAAAGCGGATTTAATGTCAAGGAAGGTAGTGTATGAGCTGTCAGTGTGCAGGGTGAGAAAGGTGGCTATGCAATGATGCACGCTCCTTCCATGCATGAAACCATGTAACCGGGGAGGCAAAAATTGTTTGATTCTGTACATGAGACGATTAAGAATCATTCTCTCAAATGTTTTACACAAGCAGCTAGTAAGAGATATTGGGCGAAATGCATTTTGTTGATTGGGCTTAGGAATTGGAATGATGAGGCTGTTGGTCCAAGATTGAGGAAGCTCCCCAGTTACATAGCTCATGTTATATAATTCAAGTAATGGATTACCTGGTACTCGACACAGCAATCTGAGTATGTTTGTAAGTAATACCATCCTCACCAGGCGACGTGGAGTTGCCCTTAGCTAGTGCTGCATCAAGTTCAAAATTAGTGAATGGAATGTTGCAGTCATCTTTCTTGCTGAGCATAAAGCAAACAAGTCTCTTCCTTGCACCATATTTGTCATTTAATTTTTCCTGTGTGGTACTGGGAAGATTGTCATAGCTAGATGTAGCAGCCCAAGCACTGACTAACTCATTCGCCCTGTGTAAGGGATGAGGGTGCGCGATCTGCCCAGTGGTGACCTGTACTTAACTCTGTGAAGAAGTGTCTTGTGTGCTCCCGTGGACTAAACCAAGATGCCCTCCATCGAGCAACTTTACCAGCAACTTAAGGAAGATTTGAGGGTAGCGAAGATGGAGATACGGCTATTGACCGAGGAAAACAAGAGGATTCGTAGTAGTCCTCCTGTTTTGAGTCCTCAGGTCAAGAAGGGATCGTGGTCAGTGGCTGGACAGCAGGGGACGACGAAGTTCACGATCAAGAAGACGAATGGAAAGCCAGAAACGATGAAGAAGAAAGAGACTGCTGTGGAAACTCCTGTGGAAACCTCCAACGCATTCTCGGTGCTACCCGACGAATGTGAGTCGACTACTGGGATAGTCACGACGAACGACAACGAGGAAGGTAAGAATATTGTTGTTGTTGGGGATAGCCACGTTAGATACATGGATAGGGCATTCTGCTTGAAGGACAGGAGTAGGAGACAGAGGGTTTGCTTTCCTGGGGCTGGGATGGAGGACATTGTTAGCCGGCTTGACAACATCATGAACGGTAATGGGATCAATGCTATCATTTGCCTCAGTGCTGGAGGCAATGATGTAGGCAAGCGTAGAAGTGAGGATTTAGTTAGAAAGTTCAGGACAGTTATAGACATAATTAGGAAGAAGGGGGGCGCCCTGTTATATATGGCATTTTGCCAAGAAGAGGTGTTGGTAATGAATGGTTGTCCAGAGCAATTGGTATTAATTGTTGGCTGGATGAACACTGTAAGGATAATGCAGTACGATTCATTGACAACTGGGACAACTTCTATGCCCGAAATGACATGTATGCCAGGGATGGGGTTCACTTATCCAGGGCAGGTGTGGGTTTTCTTGCTAACTCAGTTGAGGGGGTTGTTAGGACTTTAAACTAGGATTAGTTAGAGGTATGGGTTTAGAAATGATAAATAATGAGTATGGATATATTGACTTATGCTCTGATATTAAGAATCTTAAATAGTAACTGTCATGGAGTAACTCTGGGCAATGATAATTTCAGAAATTGTGTAAAAACAAAGATGAATAGGAAAAATGTGCAGAAGAAAAAACATATGATGGTATTTTACGCTAACGTTCGAAGTGCAAGAAATAAAATTAATGAACTACGTTTGGTAGCATGTGCTGGGAACTTTGATATCATTGCATTAACTGAAACTTGGTATGATTTAAAGAGTAGGGATATGACTGCTGAGTGTAATATTCAGGGATTTAAGTTGTTCAATGTGGATAGATGTAATGGGAAGGGGGGAGGAGTTGCATTGTATGTTCGAGAAAATATTAATTGTTGCATAAAAACAGGTATAAAAATAGATGGAGCAGTAACAGAGTCTGTTTGGGTAGAGTTCGTGGAGGGTCAAGAAAAACTAATTCTATCTGTAATATACCGACCTCCAGGCTTGGATCACGATAGAGGGAGAATTCTTTGAGACGAAATTGTTAGGGCTTCTGGACACAGTAACATAGTCATAGTAGGGGACTTTAACTTTAGTCAAATTGACTGGAATTCTTTGACAGGTAATCTAGAGTCCAGTGACTTTATGGAAACAGTTCAGGACTGTTTTCTGAAACAGAGTGAAACTGAGCCTACCAGGGGTAATAATTTGCTAGACCTAGTCTTGTCAAATAAGGAAACACTCGTGAATAATCTGGAGATCACTGAAGAGCTTGGCGCAAGTGATCACAAATCCATCACTTTTAGCATTAATTGGGAATGCAAGAATAATGATAATACAGTAAAAATCCCTGATTTTCGTTCTGCCGATTATAATGGACTTAGGAAACATCTGTCTAATCTTGATTGGGGTTATCTAGCTAATGATTTTATTGACGATAATCATACTTATGAATATGAAGGATCTGTTTTTATGATTGCTTTCTTAATAATGTACACAGTGCCCAGAGTATATACATTCCCCAGAGAGAAATTAGGCCTAATAATAACGATCCCAGATGGGTTAACAGGAGGCTAAAGCATCTATTAGGGGAGTAAAGGGAAATTTATAGGCGCATCAGAAGAGTAGAGGTTAACCTTACTGACCAATATGTTCAGCTTAAAAGATAAGTAAAAAAGGGGATTAGAAATGCTAAACGTGACTATGAAATTAGAGTTGCTAATGAATCAAAGACTAATCCAAAGGGGTTCTTTCAAGTGTATAGGACGAAGGTGAAGGAAAAAGTAGGACCTCTGAAAACTGGGAATGGACAGCTGACGGATAATGAACTGGAAGTGTGTTCCTTATTTAATGACTATTTTTTGTTAGTTTTTACACAGGAAGATGTAAATGAGATTCCAGTAATTAACAATTATTTAGTTCCTGATGAATTTAAGTTAACTAATATTACTGTCACGAGGGACATGGTTATTAAACAGATAGACAAACTGAAACAAAATAAGTCCCCGGGACCCGATGAGTTGTTTTCCAGGGTACTTAAGGAATGCAAGATGGAGCTTAGTCAGCCATTAACGAGTGTATTCAATGCGTCCATCCTTACCGGTGTTGTGCCAGAGTTGTGGAAGATGGCTAATGTGGTTCCTATATTCAAATCAAGGGATAAGTCCACTTCTTCCAATTACCGTCCAATAAGCCTGACATCTATAGTGGGCAAGTTATTAGAATCAATTATAGCTGACATTATCAGAAGTCACCTTGAAGAGCATAACTTGATAAATGAATCTCAGCATGGACTCACGAGAGGTCGTTCCTGCCTGACAAACTTACTGACGTTCTTCAATAGAACATTTGAGGCAGTTGACAGTGATAAGGAATATGATATTTTTTATTTGGATTTTAGTAAAGCCTTCGATAGAGTACCTCACAAGAGACTCTTAAGAAAAGTGGCAGCTCATGGTATAAGAGGTAAAGTTCTAGCATGGATTGAGGCATGGCTTACCAATAGAAAGCAGAGAGTTACCATTAATGGAGTGAAATCTGAATGGGGATTAGTCACTAGTGGCGTTCCACAAGGATCAGTTTTAGGCCCTCTCTTGTTCATAATTTACATTAATGACCTTGATGAAGGGATTACGAGTGACATGAGTAAATTTGCTGATGATACAAAGATAGGCCGTATAATTCACTCTGAGGAGGATATCAATGAACTCCAAGACGATTTGGACAAATTAATGTCTTGGTCTGAAAAATGGCAGATGAAGTTCAATGTGGATAAGTGTAAGGTACTTGCCCTTGGTAATGAAAATAACCCTCGAAGCTATAATCTAGGTGAAGTTGAGCTTGATCATACAGAATGTGAAAAAGACTTGGGAGTCATGGTAAGCAGAAATCTAAAGCCAAGACAGCAGTGCCTTAGTGTGCGCAACAAGGCCAACAGATTACTTGGATTTATCTCAAGAAGTATAAGTAACAGAAGTCCAAAAGTTATTTTACAGCTCTATACATCACTAGTGAGGCCTCATTTAGATTATGCTGCTCAGTTTTGGTCCCCTTACTACAGGATGGATACAGACTCATTAGAGAACATACAGAGAAGAATGACTAAATTGATTTACTGTGTAAGGGATCTCCCGTATGAAGATAGACTCAAAGCCTTAAATCTCCACTCTCTGGAGAGGCGTAGAATGAGGGGAGATATCATTGAAGTGTATAAGTGGATGACGGGCATAAACAAGGGAGATATTAATAAAGTACTGAGGGTGTCGAACCAGGTACGAACCAGGAATAATGGATTTAAGTTGGATAAATTTAGATTTAGAAAGGACATAGGTAAGTACTGGTTTTCTAACAGAGTTGTAGATGCGTGGAACAGTCTTCCCAGTGGGGTGATAGAGGCTAGGACCTTGGGTAGCTTTAAGAAGAGACTGGACAAATATATGAGTGGGAGGGGGTGGGTTTGATTGGTGTCGTTGGGTACGGGAGTTATTTCTAGGGAAGCTTTAGGTAGTAGTCGTTTGGATAAGGACCTGCCTCGCATGGGCCAGTACTCCTGCAGTGTTCCTCCATTCTTACGTTCTTATGTTACCCTTAATTCTATTCATGTCCCTCCATGCCCGGCTAAGTGGGGTGTGAGCATTAAGACCGTTGACAATTTTTTCCCAGTCTGCCGCAGCTCTGTCATACGCTCTCTGGCAGCAGCAAGGGCAGTTTAGAAGAGCCTCAGCATTCCAGGGGTACGATGTTTTCTATAGGCTAGGCCTAGTCTGCGAGCAGTACGTTTCAGTGTACGAAGTTTAGAATCATTGTAATAAGTATGGTTTTTGAAGGAGGTATGATTATTATGGAAGTTTGTTGGGTTTAGAGTACCAAGAGGTTGCAGTGGCGGCTCTAAGTAGTTCTGAATACTGCTCACAAGATCATTGTTAAAGGTCTCTACAGAGGAACACTCATAGGAATTATACCAGTCAGTCACATGTGCAACAAAGTCATCATGCTGATCAGTGGGAACATTAAAACGTTTCCGTTTGAATATCCCACCAAGAAGGACAGTATTACCAATATCTAGAGAGGTTAGCCTAGGGAAATGATCAGACGCTGTATCTGTTACAATAGAAGACTCACAGATGGCAGAAGTAATGTTGAAGCCCAGACACAGATCAAGGACGCCTCAATAGATATGTGTGGGTTCAAGGTCACCTACAATTTGCACATTATCATGACTGTTTAAGAGGGACAACAGTTGATTGCCATTACGATTACCAAACTGTGAGTTTCCAATGCTTTTGTGTCTCTCATTGTAATCGCCAATAATGAGAGTAGGTTTAGAATGAGCACAAGTTGGGAGCTCCAAGTAATTAAACTTATCAGCAGGAGCATACAAGTTAAATATGTTGAGAGCAGAGTTCCCTATATAAATCCTAACACCGTGATATTGTAGCCTCTCTGTTTTCTTATGTGCAAGAAGTTGATGGGGAAGTGATTTTTTAATATATAGAACACAAGAGTTAGTAGATTTGAGGTTATATGCAACAAATGATGGTAATTCAGGGGGTTGGGATTTTTCAGGGACTCTGCACTCTTGTAGACACACAACATCAATGGGTTCAGTGGTTACTTTGTGATGAAGGTCAGGAAGTCTTTTTCTAAGTGATGCAATATTCCAGCTTAATATAGAAAGTTTATACGAGTTTTGATCCATTATAGAAGTCCTGGGATTTTGTTGAGTTTCTTAGAATAATGAAAAAAATGTTCATATAAACAGCAGACCTTATCAATGTCAGCAGTGTTACCCTGGTCCATGAGTTTTTTAAGTGCACTTCCAGTTGTAAGGCCTCGTGGGAGTCTTTGTTTAAACAGAGCACGACGCTGTTCATGTGTGAATGTATGATAGGTGACACCACCACTCACATTACCTCCTCCACTAACATTACACGCAACACTACAACTGTCATCACCAACACCACTACCAACATTGTCTTCATTACATTTATCAACAGTATTGTATTCAACATTAATGTCAAAGTGTTAACCTCATCACACTCTTCACCACCACTTATATTACGCTCATCACTATTACTAACATTATAGACACCACTGTCCTCATCACACTCTTCACCACCACTTATATTACGCTCATCACTATTACTAACATTATAGACACCACTGTGCTCATCACACTCTTCACCACCACTTATATTACGGTCATCACTATTACTAACATTATAGACACCACTGTCCTCATCACACTCTTCACCACCACTTATATTACGGTCATCACTATTACTAACATTATAGACACCACTGCCCTCATCACACTCTTCGCCATCACTTATATTACGCTCATCACTATTACTAACATTATAGACACCACTGCCCTCATCACACTCTTCACCACCACTTATATTGCGGTCATCACTATTACAAACATCATTGACACCATAGCCTTCATTATGATGCTCACTATAGTTATCAACACAAGTATTATATTCGTCATTACTGTGATTAAGAACACCACCACCACCTTGTTCAGCAACCTTACACTTGCTTTCACGAATTGTGACAATCTTGTTATTGGTACACTCTACACATCTTTCCTTGTGTTGTTCAAGTTGTTGTTTCAGGAGAAATTGTTGTGCTTCCAGTACCTTTATGCGCGACATCATGTTGTATACCACAGGAGCAAGACTTGGAACATCTGGAAACGTGAAGTCCCGGTCAGCTGAGCTCCTTGGCTGACTGTCAGCTGACTCAGCTAGGCTGGTATTGACAGCAGACGTGATGGAGGTCTGTTGACGTGCTCCCCAGGTGAGGTGCTCATCCCCATTGTCTGAGGGCAGGCATGAGCCAGTATTCAGACTCGAGGTACCTGGTAGTCCTGGGGGGGTCATAATGAGGGGTACAGGGTGAGGTGCGGTTGGCTGCGATGCGATCAGCCCTCACACTGCAGTCAGCATGAGCTGCTGTGACTCCTGAGGTCTTACAATTGATACATTGTTTAGCAACAGTCTGTTGCTGTTTGATCATATCATAACACCATTCAGAAGGATGAGCATTGGCACACACTGCACATCAGTGTGACTTAGATGGGCATTTCCTGGCAATGTGGCCCCAGCGTTGACACTTATAACATCGACGTTGAGGAGATCTGTACAATGCAATGTTATAGCGTCTGTTGAGGGCTGCACGGGAGTGAATATAGCGTGGCAGAGTCCCCTGGCCAGTCCACTCAGCTAATATCAGATCGTTGGAAAGTCGACGAGGGCTTGCAACTTGCTCTGACGCCAGATATTGAGGATTCAAGTGCTTGTTGACGTTATAGATGACTGTGAAGGCTTACTCAGCCCTGTAACAACTTCAGACAGTATTACTCAGGCTGGCTCCTCCTCAGGAAAATTAGTGAATAGAAAAAGAAATAATAACTGACAAACATAAACACTTTATTATATAGAAAATATAAAATGTAAAACACTTAAATATGAAATATTAATCCTACATTAAAGAAAATGAAAAACGAAAAATATAAATGATAACTGAATTCAACGCTAATTTAAATGTATATAAAACGTGGGTGTCTGGTGTTGGTGACACTGTTGTTGAAATCGTAGCCGTTGCTGATGATGGGAGGGGGGTCGCAGGTGTTGGTGACCACCACTGGCTAGATCTTCACAGATTATTGCCGTGAGTATAATATCCCGATGACAGGAAAGCAGGTTCTTTACCGCTGCAATGCTGTGGAGTTACGTCCTGCAATTTCCTACAGGTGCACAGGTAGTTCAATACAAAATGGAGAAGTCTCTGGACGTTAGTCCTTCTCCTGTTCTACTCGTTGATTGCCAGGTGACCCTCTCTGACATCCAAGAGTAGAGTTGGGAGCTGTGAGTCTAGTGATTTACTGTTTAACCAGAGCCCCACACGTCACCTTTCGGGGGGGGGAAGGGAGGGGAAGGGATAGCGGGAGCTAGACTGACCCTACCTTAACAAGCAGCCGGCAGTCAAACTATCACTTTCAGGGAGGGGGAGAAAAGGCGGGAAAAACGGGAGCTTGACTTACCCTACCTTAACTAGTAGCCGGCAGACAAACTATCAATTTAGGGGTTGGGGGAGAAAAGGCGGGAATATCGGGAGCTAGACTGACCCTACCTTAACGAGTAGCCGGCAATGAAATTATTGTTAATATATATATATATATATATATATATATATATATATATATATATATATATATATATATATATATATATATATATATATATATATATATATTCCCTCTCTACTCCTATCTATTGAACTTTTCCCTCACACTCCCCCATACCAAGACTTATAGTCAAGGAGTATAAGAAGAATAGGCGAGGAAAAAGTTCTAACATGTGGAAGTCGTGTAAGGCAACAAATCTTCTACTGACTGTCACGACTTAACCAGTCAGAGAAATAATTGGATGAACCATTGATATACACAATATGGAACTTAAAAGCCTGGAGTGCCAATGTCCACCTCAAGAGGCGACTGTTGGTTCCCTTAAAAGTTTCTAGGTATATCAAAGGTTTGTGGTCCGTTTCTAAAATGAATTCTTTTCCCAGCAAATAAAATTTAAGTTTGCAGATACCCCACACAAGGGCTAAACATTCCTTTTCTATTGTGGAGTATCTCGTTTCTGCGGGAAGGAGTTTCCGGCTTAGGAAGCATACAGGGAAGGGAGTACCATCATGGTATTGCAGTAGCACCGCACCTAAGCCAGTAATGGAGGCATCAGTTCTCAAACAAAATGTTTTATTAATATCTGGAATCTTAAGTATAGGGTCTTTCGAAAAGATACTTTTAATCTCATTAAACTTTTCCCGAGCTACGTCGGAAAGTTCAAGAGGTTCCTTCACAGACTTTTTAAGAAAGTCGGATAAGATGCCTGTAAGATCAGCAAGATTCAGGATAAACCGTGCATAAAAATTTACAGAACCAAGAAAGCTATGCATGAGTTTCTTGGTTTTGGGGAATTTAAATTCTAATAAAGCTTTGATCTTACTGGGGAGAGGCTGCAGAGAGTTATTAGAAAGTATCAGTCCAAGATATCTAATCTTGTTATACCCAAGGAAGCATTTCTTCGGCTTGGCAGTGAGGCCATGTGAGCGTAACCTACGCAAAACTGATGTTAATGTTTGTATATGTTCGCCCCACGTGGATGTCATTACGTAAATGTTATCAAAATAAACTGAAACATTTGACATATTACCCAAGACCTTTCTCATCAGTCTCACGTAGGTAGCACAGGCAGTTACCAAACCGAAGGGCATAGTTCTATACTGCATCAGTCCTTGGTGTGTAGGAAAAGCGGTGTACTGCTTAGAAGAAGGATCTAACATTACTTGATGATATGCCTGTGCAATATCAATCTCTGAAAAGAAGGAAGAGTCATAAAATTTGTGTAGATCGCTATCTATTAAGGGCATAGGCTCAGCATCCCACCGAGTTATAGCATTAAGGCCTCTGAAGTCAATAGCAAGTCAATATGAATTATCCTCCTTCTTAACCATGACTACTGGTGAACAATATGAAGATACTGAAGGTTCAATGATCTTTAGTTTTAATAATTTGTCTACCTCTCGGTCAAATGCCTCCCTAAGGTGAACTGGAACTGGGTATAATTTTCGTTTGATAGGATTGTCCGTCACTAAGTCAGTCTTATGGACTACCGTGGAGGTAACACCTGGAATATCAGTAAAGACGTCTGAAAAGTTACTCACACATTGAAGTAGTTCATGTCTCTTATGGTCATCCAAAGATTCATTAATATTAATGTTGGTTGCATCCGAGTGGTCAAGAGTCACCAAGTCATGTAGTTCTTCATCATAGTCTAAGTTAGAGGTGTCAAATACGCACACTTTACATTCTTCAGTTGTCTTATCAAGTTCGTGTGGAAAAACTAAGTCAAAGTTGTTAAGGCAGTTAACCGAATTTCTTCGGTAATATTCTTAAGGATGTTGATATGATAAAGCTTAGGTTTCCCCTTGACTTCTATGAGGTAGTCAACTTTCCCACAAATTTTTAATACATTATATGGACCTTTCCATGCTACTAATAATTTATTTGACTTGATAGGCAAAAGTACAAGAACTTCATCTCCTACTTTAAAACTTCTCCTCTGACTTTTGGAGTCAAAATAGGTTTTGTACTGGTTAATTGACATGCTTAGGTTCTTCAAAACTATGTCAGAGGTCTCCTCAAGTTTGGATCTAAGGTCAAGGAGAAACTGGTAAGAAGACTGAACCTCAGCATTTACCTCCTCATTAGTCCATAAGTCATGAAGGATGGACAGTGAACCTCTGGCCTGTCTACCATAGAGAAGTTCAAAAGGTGAAAACCCCAAAGAGTCACTGGGAACTTCCCTCATGGCAAACAAAGCACAGGGTAGGTAACGATGCCACTCCTTAGGTTTAAGGGAGCAAAGTTTCCTTAAAATAGACTTGAGAATCGAATGCTGGCGCTCAATCCTCCCATTACAGCTGGGATGATAGGGTGTTGTGAAGAGAGGCTTCACTCCCAGAAGTTGGTATAGATGTTGCCTTAAGTCAGATGTGAATTGTGTCCCACGGTCAGACAAAATTTCTCTAGGGATGCCCACTCTGGAGAAGATGGACAAAAGGGCTTCAGCCACCTCTGTAGTAGTTATGGTCTTTAAGGGTATGGCTTCAGGGAAACTCGAAGCATAATCAACTAATGTTAATATATATCTATGTCCCCCAGATGAAAGTGGAGATAAAGGACCAACGATGTCAATAGCTACTCTTTCAAACGGTACCGTAAAGATAGGCATTTTGACCATATGTACTCGCCTGGTACCTCGGGAGGATGACAGTTGGCAAACTTTACACGATCTACAATAGGTAGTGATATCTGAGGACATTTTTGGCCAAAAATAGGTTTCCCTAATTTTATTTAAAGTTTTACGATGCGAGAAATGTCCGGCCACTGGCAGGTCATGAGCCATTTTAAGAACAGTCTCTCTGCATTGACTTGGAACAACTAAGATGGAATAATCTATCTCATTTGAATTTAATTTGAATACTGACGTGTACAAGATACCTTTTATATATTCAAATTTATATGAAAAGTTTTTCCTTTGGATCACTTGATTTTGTTTAGCGGCATTATGGCAATTCTGAAGAGAAGGGCAATTACGTTGTAAATTGACAAAGGAATCCTTCGATATATCTAAAGGCTTAAAGTCAGGGAAAATCAAAGGATGGACAGTAGGAGAAGCCTGGGCTTTGGTCTGAGCCCTAGTCAAGACATTTATGGTATCGGAGGTGATATCTTCACTTTCATCTAACAAGTGAACCGGTGATCCTACTACCTCTCCTTCGAGAGAAGCATCACTGGTTTTTAATCCCACATGAATCTGGTGCTGACAGGTCAAGCTCAGAAGGAAGAATGGCACCTTTTACATTACCTATTAGTACGGAGCAAGAAGTGATGGGAGCTAGTACGGCTTCAGACCAACCTGTGAACCATTTAGACCTAATGTAACAACGGATGGTAGGAAAAGTGTCTGTACGGCCCAAGTAGTCTGAAAGTATAGCAGAGGAATGAGTTTCTTTAAGGTTAGGGAACAGCTTATCAGAAATGACTATACATGTGCATCCAGTGTCTCGTAAAATGGTAGATACATTAAGTCCATTAACTGTTCCTGAACAGAAGGGTGCTTGGTCATTACAGTCTTTAAAACATCTTCCAACTTTTTGGACCTTCTTAGAAGGACAATCTGGACGTTTATGTCCCTTAACACCACACAAATGACAAACAGGAATAAAAGAAGTCATTTTACTTTCCACTAGAGGCTTTGATTTCTTAAGGTTTGATGAACCCTTGCCCATAGGGTTCGATCCCTTTAGGTCTTTATAGAAATTGTGAGCCTCAGCATACAGGTCAGCAGCCTCAGCAACTTCCTCAGCTTTAATCAGGTTACGTTCTCTGATGAATGTTCGTATCTGATGGGGAAATGCTGTCAGGAACTGGTCAGCAACCATGAAGTCTCTAAGAGATTCATAACTGTGATCAATTCCTGAACTCTCTATCCAAAAGTCGAACAAACGAAAGAGTGTTACCTGTAACTGCTGAAAGTTCTGGCCAGGCTGTAAGGTGGCATACCTGAAATCTTTCCTGTAAGAATTAGTGGTTTTTTGATATGCTTTAAGGATTGCCTTCTTTAGTAGGTTATAATTACGTATATTACATATGATATCCTGCGACAAAGTTGCATAGATATTTAAGGCTGTACCAGAAAATAACATTCCTAACCTGGTAGCCCAGGTGTCAGCAGGCAATTCACAGAGGGTAGCGGTATTTTCAAACCTGATAATGTATGAAGTTATGTCTTCCCCCTCTGTGAAGGGAGGTAAATTAGGTGTTGGAATATGTGCACTGACTGCACGTTGTTCAATTACTCCTTCCTCTAATTGTTGTGTAAAAGTTAGCTTTTTATTCTCTAATTCAAGGCGAGATTTTTCGAGCTCACGATCCTTTTCTCTCTCTATTAACTCATGTTCTCTAGCTTTTTCCTCAACTTCTCTATCCTTTGCTCTTTCCTCAAGTTCTCTTAATTTAACCTATTCCTCACGTATCTTAGCTTGTTCCTCACGTATCTTAGCTTGTTCCTCACGTTCCCTAGCTCTTTCCTCACGATCAAGTCTATCACGCTCTTTTTGGTCTTCTCGTTCTCTTTCTAACTGTCTTTCTCGGATTTCTCTCTCAATTCTCTCTCTCTCCTTATTCTCTTCTCTTTCCCTTTCTAGCTGTCTCTCTTCTCTCTCAATTCTCTCTCGTTCAAGTCTTTCCTGGATCTTAGCACTAATGAAAGATTCTAAATTTTTCCCTGTTATTCCTAACTTACTTCCAGCGTTCATCCAAAACTGGTATTCCTCCATACTTGCAAGAATAACTTAAACTGTCAGGGGAAATGAAACGGGTATTAAAGAAATCGGAGGGTTCAATTCCTGCTCCACTCAAACTATAAATAAACCAGAGGGCTCGATCCCTGCTTCAATTAAACAATATGTATTTAATGAAAACGAAGGGTTCTATGCCGGCTCCGAGCAAACAGTAAGTAGAATGGGGTCCCTTGACCATCCAATCTTCTCACCAACAAATCAAGAGTGTCCTATGACAGTTCCCTTGATATAATGAAGAGCTCAATGAAACAAGTTGTCACTGGAAAATCTCGGGTCCCTAGAGTCTAATCCTCCAAAGTGTTTCAAGCTCACATACAATTAAGTGGCAGAATTAAATATTATATCCTGCCTGACTTGACTTACAATAAATTGAGACTATAACAATCACCAAATCTTTTAAATACCTGTACTGTAGTCCTACCATAGAGAATGATTACTCATGGCTGGTGGTAACCGTCTGTGGTATGCGGCGTTGAAGTTCCAATGGAAGATTCAAGATGGAGTTGAATCTTGATTCAGTAGAATGATCCTGGCAAGGTCGCCACTTGTGAAGGCTTACTCAGCCCTGTAACAACTTCAGACAGTATTACTCAGGCTGGCTCCTCCTCAGGAAAATTAGTGAATAGAAAAAGAAATAATAACAGACAAACATAAACACTTTATTATATAGAAAATATAAAATGTAAAACACTTAAATATGAAATATTAATCCTACATTAAAGAAAATGAAAAATGAAAAATATAAATGATAACTGAATTCAACGCTAATTTAAATGTATATAAAACGTGGGTGTCTGGTGTTGGTGACACTGTTGTTGAAATCGTAGCCGTTGCTGATGATGGGGGGGTGGTTCGCAGGTGTTGGTGACCACCACTGGCTAGATCTTCACAGATTATTGCCGTGAGTATAATATCCCGATGACAGGAAAGCAGGTTCTTTACCGCTGCAATGCTGTGGAGTTACGTCCTGCAATTTCCTACAGGTGCACAGGTAGTTCAATACAAAATGGAGAAGTCTCTGGACGTTAGTCCTTCTCCTGTTCTACTCGTTGATTGCCAGGTGACCCTCTCTGACATCCAAGAGTAGAGTTGGGAGCTGTGAGTCTAGTGATTTACTGTTTAACCAGAGCCCCACACGTCACCTTTCGGGGGGGGGGAAGGGATCTCAGTAGTAGTAACGTAGTAACCAGTTACCAGTAATCTCAGTAGTAGTAATGTAGTAACCAGTTACCAGTAACCAGTGTCCGTTGACTCACGACCAACCGTCTTGAGTCACGTCTTCATATTGTGCTGAGCTGACACTATTTCAAAACACCCACTGCGGGGTACTGGCCAGACGGCTAGTCAGTGTTACGAGTGGAAGCAAGGAGATAGGTACGGCTGCGGGCTCTGTCCACATATCAGTAATTATACGTATAACAGCCTACGTGAGTATTTCTACCCTAATCCACGTATCGAACTCCCACATGATAAATGGTGTACAGCGGTGTGGAGCGTGGATTTACGTTTTTAAGGGTAATTCAAGGCGTTTGAAGACTGTTGTGAGTAGCCGGCAGGGTCAGAGGTGATTCTACCACCAGCTATACCCTCGCGCACCACCAGCCAGCAGCCTACTCCCCTCAAACCTACTGCCTGCAAGCCTGTTGCAGCCGTTTCAAGCTTCCTGGCTTAGTTCGTGTGCTAATTGCTTCAATCTCCGAGGGGTTGACCCGGATTTTGCAATTAAGCCAGTCAGTATGCCAGACTGTGGAAGTGAACGCCAGTCAGCCTATCATCCAGCCTGTCTCCTGTCATCCAACTGCTCCTCCGTGCTTTGTGCATCGTTACACGTCTTCCAGTCATCCATTCTCGTGGGGTAAGCCAGTCAGCCAACCCAGCTTCTAACCCAGCTGAGAGAGAGAAGTAAGCCACGCAGTAAGAAGTAAGCCAAGTTCCTCTGCAGTGTTGTTTATATCGCTTTGTGCTTCCTGTTGGATGCTAAGAGTGGTTTTTACCATTCCTGTGGCATAGAGTGGGTTGTTCGTCATCTCGTGGGTAGTGGAGTGAGCGCGTCCGCCAGGGAGTCTTCTCCCCCACCTCTCCCCCACCTCCCGGGGTGCGCGGCAGTACCCCAGCGAGAGTCACACCCCCCCACTCTCTCCCACCAGCCATCCACTCATCTACCTGTGGTTGTTTGCACCCTTGTACCGGGTCCTAGTACTGTTTTGGCTCACATATTTGGTCAAGAGATTGTAGCTGGTGCCAACGAGATAAAGCCAGTTATGTGAGTTCGCCTAGAAAGCACATTCTTCACGACAACAGTGCGAGTGGAAGAGGAAGCACCGCCCGCCCACAGGACAATATCTTCGCCCCACCACCAGTACTCACCGCCAGTCTCCTACTCCAGACTCCAGTGATAATTTTTTTTAGATATTTTTCTTGCATTTAAAGATATTTGCGAGTGTGAGACATTTATAGTAAATTGCTTGTGTACTCTAAACCTTGTGTTTTTCAGTGTAAACGCAGTATTCTTTGACTCAGTAATTTTTTTACAATATTTTTTCAGTGTTTTCACTTATCTTATATTTTTCTGCTGTGTTTTTCTTTATGCTACTCCTGTCTGTAGTAAGTATTATTGTGTAGTGTACCAGTCAGTCACCTGTGTGAAGTGATTCAATTTTTTTTTATTGTATTCTTTCAGCGTTGTATTCTGCAGTGATATTTACCCCAGTATACCAAATTTTCCATTTATTTCTATGTGTGTCATTTTTTTTCGTATGCCAACAGTGTCTCATTTCTCTAATTTTTTCGCAGACTGTGTACTATTATTTTTTGCCAGCAAAATTTTTGTCGTATCAGTCACAGCAAGACTTTGTTGTATCAGTCACAGCAGGATGTTGTTGTAAGAATTTGTTATAGTGAAGTGTGCCACGCAACTGTAAGTGTTATATTACCTGTTTGTACCTGTGTTTTATTTTTTTATATTTTTATATTCATGAACAAATTCACTCTTGATGCAATTTCAATTACTTTTAACGTAAAGTGTTTTCTTACTCTGTTTGAGTAAATTGTTTTGTCTAATTTACAATTAAGAGTTAAAGTGTTCAATCAGTTTATTTTTTTGATCTTCATAATTTTAATTCATTATTTTACCTGAGTTTTCCCAGTGACACTTTATTACTGCAGTGATTATTTCTATACTTTATTTTGTTGCACTTGTTCTGAAGTGAATTATTTTTGAACTTGTTCTGCAGTGAGTTATTTTCTTTTATTGATATCTTGTGAATTATATTTTAGTTTTGTCTATGCATTCTTAGAAAATATTTAAAATTTCCCAGTTAACAATTTAATAATTTTATTTTACACTTTCACATTGATTTAAAATTTTAATTAATTAATTTCTTTAGTAGCAAGAGTAAAGACAGCTCATTTTGCATTTAATTCAGTCTCCAGTAATATTTTTACTTGTATATTTCAATGTAAATTTTTTTTCCTTGGTCAATAGTCCTTTAAATTGAGTTTTCATTCCTCTTGCAGTGTATTTAAACATTATTCTGCAGAATTAGTTGTATATCTTTTCATTTCAATTCTAGAATTTTATATCATTTTTATTGTTCATTATTTTTGCCTTATTTGTTCTCGTGCTACTTTGCCATTATGTCTCACGTACCGTCAAGTGATACTTTAGTGAATGTCGACACTCAGACCTCTCAGGCTACTACTGCTGGCCCTGTCATTAGTCCTCACAGTTCCTTACCGACTGACAGACCGACTCAGACACCGAGATATTATAGTTATACTCGTGATTCCCTTGATGCGTTACCTTTATTCAATGGCCATGTACATAGTCTTGAAGCATGGTTTGCAGCCATTCGTTCTCGTGCTAGTGCCCTAGCTGAAGGTCCTCCTTCAGAGGAAAGCCTTATCAGACTTGCTAAAGAAGCTCTTTATCGATCTCCTGCTGCTGTTCACGTTGTTGATCTCCTTGATATGCGAGACTTCAGGAATCTTACTAGGTGGTCACAATATGAGGAACTGATTCGTTCTTTCCTTGTCCCAGTAAAAACAGCTGATCCATATGTCGTCCTTAGGGAACTGGTGAATGCTACACCCATGAGTACTGAATCGTTGAGTGCATTTGCTGTTAGATTAGACAAACTTTTATCATCATTTATCAATGCTGTCCAATCATCATCTTTTCTCCCTGAAGAGGCTAAACCATTTACAGCATCAATTGCTAAAATAGCAGCTTTTGGAGCAATTAAAGAACTAATGCCACCTGCTTCTGTGTGTGCTTATGAGGCTCATCCTCCAACTGTAACGATGGAACCTCTTACAGCCTTAAATCATGTACGTTCCTTGTGCCCCCAGGGTACTTTCCCTTGTATTAAAAGTAATGTCACAAATATGCCTCAGTCTGCACCACCTCTTGTTTGCGCCACAGAGACAAATCGTAGTCGTCAACCATCTCCGAGATCACCAAGAACCAGTGTACAGAGTCGTTATACACCTCGTAGTATTCATAGTACATTCAGTAACCATAGTCGGCGGAATTGTTACAACTGTGGTTTCCGTGGACATATTGCAATTAATTGTCCTGATAGTTATCCTAAGAGACGTCGTACTGATGATGAGTACTCAGATCTTCCTTACTGTACTTATCATAGAATACATGGACATGACACATCTGAGTGTAATGCTCTCTATAACCTCCAGTACTCTAGATCTTTCCGTGGTCGTTCCAACCGCAGAACCCGTCGAGGTAACAGATCTCGTGGTTTTCAAAATAACCAGAACCAGGCTCATTCATTCAATTCTCAACCTCACCAGAACCAGACTCGTTCTTCCCAGTCGGGGGAATTCGAGCGCCCCAGTCAAACCGCCCCATGGTGACAGTAGGTGATAATGAGTACACCATCCCCGTTCACAACTCCTTTGAAGCCTTAAGCAGTCTCGAGAATGACAACCCTGCCGAGGTTGTTGCTTCACATGTCTCTGACACAGATGATTTTGGGGATGGAGTAGAACAAGTCTTTTCTGATGACAATCCACCCTTTTGTTTGCACATAACTTCCAATGCAACCATAGGCCCTATAGTGCAAGCATCTGTTTATAATGCGCCCGTTCAATTGTTCATGGACTCTGGTGCGCAAATCAATATTATTAGGTCTAGTTTGTTTAAGGATAAGAAGTTACGACATGTCCTTCTTGTAGAACCGACTCCTGTGTCCTCCCTTAGTGGAGTATCTGGTTCTCACCTGCGTGTCCGAGGTACGACTGCCCTAACCTTTTCTATCCAAGGTAGAGACTTCACTGTTTCCTTCCTTGTTGTCGACCAGATTACTTTCCCTGGTGACCTTCTACTGGGATTTGCTTCCATGCGAGACTTACGCATTGTGCTCGACCCTTATCGATGGCATGCACAAATTGACGACTTGATCGTTCCATTCTGGGGTTACCAGCTTGGATCAGAAATCTGTTATACTGCTGCAGAGTATGATGTACGGATTAAGTCCTTTCAAGCCAATGCTTTCTCCAGTAGCGTACCCAAGCGGTCAGGCACTGGTAATTCTGTCACTCCCATCAGTGTTCCACCTATACCTTCAGAATTGCAGGATAGTCCGATGCCTCAAGTGTCCGAGGACGCTCAGATTGCCTTGAGTGCTCAACCTATCCCTGCAATGCCTGCTAGTTCGAGTAGTAGTTTCTCCACAGGGGACGCCTTGTCGGAAAACAATTACTTGCAACTAGTAATGCCATCTCTTGTTGATGTCACATGCCGTCTGCAGAAAGACGTTTCTGTTGCGGCTAGTGCTCTCACTAGAGTGTCTGTAGTTGTTCCTAGTGTTCCAGATGGTGATAACGTCCTAGTTGACAGTGATTCCTGCAAAGTAAAAGGTCTATTTGTTGAACCATCCTTACATGTTGTAAGAGATAGTAAGATCCATTTCTACCTGGCCAACACTTCGGGTCACAGTGTTCGCCTTAGAGCAAATACCAATCTTGTTGACCTTGTTCACTATCCTTACCCTGTTCAGGTAGAGGATGAGTTGTCACCTGACCAGTGGGTCGGTGCTATTTCTGCCGGGGAGACCTCATCCACCTCACTGGATCAATCTGTTCCACCAGTTGAGGAGAAAGACTTAGCTCCCACTGACTTCCCAGATGAAGTCAAGCGTTTGTTGACTCTGCTGAACAAACGTCGTAAAGCCATTGCTTTACCAGGTGAGAAGATGGGTATAACGAACTTATTGTCCCATCGTATTCCACTTGAACCTGGTACTAGACCTATCTACATACCTGCGTACAGAATGCCTCATTCACAAGTTGCTGTCGCAGAAGAATTGATCAATCAAATGCTTGATGATGGAGTTATTGCACCTAGCAATTCCCCTTGGAATGCACCATTGATACTAGTACCTAAGAAGGATGGTACTTGGCGTCCAGTAATTGACTTTAGGAAGTTAAACGCAAAAACCATTCCAGATCGCTTTCCACTCCCTGTACTGGGTGATCTTTTACGTAATATTGGAGATAACAAAGTCTTTTCAACCCTAGATTTGTTACAAGGGTTTTGGCAAGTCCCTCTTCACGAGGACAGCCAAGAGCTAACTGCATTCTCCACTCCTACAGGTCATTATCACTACCTCCGAATGGCATTTGGATTACGATCTTCCCCTATCACGTTCTCAAGGCTCATGACTAATATCTTTAGAGGTCTCATAGGTAATGCACTTATGGTGTACTTAGATGACGTAATCGTCATGTCTAAAGACGTGGATACACACTTGAAAAGACTTGATGTAGTACTTGGTAAGCTTGAAGAAGCCAATTTAAAGATCAAACTGTCAAAATGTCAATTCTTCAGATCAGAAATTAAGTTTCTTGGTCACGTAGTCACTCCTAGAGGGGTTACGACTGACCAAAGTAAAGTAACTGCAGTACTAAATTTTCCAACTCCCAAAACTGCTAATGCCGTAAGATCCTTTGTGGGCTTAGCAGGTTTTTATAGAGCTTTCATTGCCAATTTTTCTTCCATAGCTGCTCCTCTAACTGAGTTGCTTAAGAAAGATGCTCCTTTTGTTTGGACCTTCCGTCAAGAAAGAGCATTCCAAACTCTAAAAGAAAAGCTAACTTCTGCTCCAATTTTGAAATTTCCAGATTTTTCTAAGCCTTTCTATCTGACAACTGATGCTAGTTCAATTGGCATAGGTGCCGTACTAGCTCAGAAGACCGATGGCAAGTACAACGCAGTTGCATTTGCTAGCCGAGTCCTTACAAAGGCTGAACGTAATTATACAGTAACTGAGCAAGAAGCTTTAGCAATAGTATGGTCTTTAAAGCACTTCCGAGACATTATTTATCAGTACTCTGTTCATGTCTTGACAGATCATGCTCCACTGATACCCTTATTCCAGAACAAACAACCTACTGGAAGGTTAGCTAGATGGACCTTGACTATCCAAGAGTTCAATCCCACCTTTGAGCATTTACCTGGCAAGTCAAATGTAGTCGCAGATGCCTTATCGCGACATGTTAGTATAGTAACTGCAGACCCTCCATTTAGTGCTGAAGATGTAAAGAATGCTCAACGAACAGATCCCATGTGGTCTGGTGTGATACGATTCCTGCTCCAGGAAGATCTTATTCTGACTGTGAAGCCACCAGCACCCATTAGTGACTTTGTCATGAACCAAGAATTACTGTATCGAACAGCAGAGTTGGGTACTCCTAGCAGAAGAGTATACCAGTTAGTAATTCCACAGTCACTAGTGAATGTAGCCTTACAGCTAGTTCACGATGTACCAGGTGTTGCACACCCTGGTATGGATCGTTCAGTAAAACAAGCCAGATTGAAATACTTTTGGCCTCGTATGGCAACTGATATTTCTGAGTATGTTAGGAAATGTAGTGTCTGCATGCAACATAAAGGCAATGCTAATGGTCCTAATCCAATCCAAGTGTATCCAACTACTAGCGAACCTTGGGAAAGAGTTGCGCTAGATTTGTTAACTAATTTCCAATGTTCCCTCCAAGGTAACAAACATCTGTGTGTTATGGTAGACCATTTCACCAGATATTGTGAGTTAGTTCCTATTGCAGATAAGACTGCCGAGACAGTAGCTAAAGCGTTTAAAGAACGCATTATCTGCAGGCATACCACCCCTAAGTCCCTAGTAACAGATAATGGAGGTGAATTCTGTAATGAAATTCTTGAAAATTTGTGTACCTTGTACAAGATCTCTAAGTCCACCATTGTTCCTCATCATCCTGCCAGCAATGGGTTAGCGGAACGAACCAATAAGAAAGTACTTGATGTATTGAGAGCCACTATCAATCCCAATAGTGAAACTTGGGATGAAGTTATACCTGATGTGCAGTGTGCTATAAATTCTGCTTACAATGTTTCTATAGGTGACACTCCACATTATGCATTGTATGGTGTAGATAAACGTTTGCCTTATGAGTTGTTATATTCTAATCCGAAACCAAATTACAACCCTGATGATTTTGTAGCAACTCGTACCAGCTTAGCTCAAAGTGTTTTTAGAAGAATCCGTGAAACACTTCATAAATCAACAGCAGAATTTACAAGAGTCGCAAACACTCGATCAAAGCCATCCAAAATCAAAGTAGGTTCGAGAGTTATGCTGATTAACTTTAACAAAACGTCTGCAATGCCAAAGCTTGATCAAAGGTTTGTTGGTCCTTATCGCGTAGTTGAACATATCACTGGAAATAAGTATAAGGTTAGAGAGATTAGTACTGGTCAGTATAAAGAATCGCATTTGGATCATATGAAGTTAGTATGTGACGATAATGATGTTCCAACCCAGACTAATGTGACAGACTCTGACAATCCTCCTGATCCTGTACTCTCTTCCTCTGATACTCAGTCAGATGATCAACCTGAATGTCGTTATTCCCTACGTACACGACAGGTATTGAGAAATCCTCAAGTATCATTTGTAACTTCCAATTCAGATTTGCCTCAAATACAGCATGAGTTAGCCAATGCTACAGAGTTTGATCCTCCCAGAGATGACACCCATTCTGCATATGCCAATCTTACCCTAGCAGAGTTGGGGTTAAATGTAAATAACCTGTATAGATGAATTATTACAGTATCAACTTATCAGTATTCAAGAATTTTTTTTTTTTTGTGTTCGTGTTCTCTCCGCATTCTGAGAGTTAACAGTCTAGATTTGCGTGCACCGAATCTGCCTTTCTGTTAAACACTCTTTCTTTGTATATATTCCTTCCTCAGAATCCGTAGATCACATGAATACAGATCGATCGATCAAAATTTTTGTTTTTATCACTTGTAATCTCAATGTTGAGTTCGTTGTTCATTTGTTGAGTTTTAAGTTGTACTATAGTATACCTTGTATTGCATTACAGTTTCAGTTACGTACGCTTTCATTCCAATGTTCTACTTATGTATCTATAATGTTTCATGTTGTGTACTTTGACATTGTATAGAATCAGCCCAAGCCGTATACCTGCCATCTCTAGTTTGTATTAGTTGTATGTCGAGACGACATACGTTAGCGTCGCCGAGCTCTCAGTAGTAGTAACCAGTTACCAGTAATCTCAGTAGTAGTAACCAGTTACCAGTAACCTGTCCGTTGACTCAACGACCAACCGTCTTGAGTCACGGTCTTCATATTGTGCTGAGCTGACACTATTTCAAAACACCCACTACGGGGTACTGGCCAGACGGCTAGTCAGTATTACGAGTGTGAGCAAGGAGATAGGTACGGCTGCGGGCTCTGTCCACATATCAGTAATTATACGTATAACAGCCTACGTGAGTATTTCTACCCTAATCCACGTATCGAACTCCCACATGATAGGGAGGGGAAGGGATAGCAGGAGCTAAACTGACCCTACCTTAACAAGCAGCCGGCAGTCAAACTATCACTTTCAGGGAGGGGGAGAAAAGGCGGGAAAAACGGGAGCTTGACTTACCCTACCTTAACTAGTAGCCGGCAGACAAACTATCAATTTAGGGGTTGGGGGAGAAAAGGCGGGAATATTGGGAGCTAGACTGACCCTACCTTAACGAGTAGCCGGCAATGAAATTATTGTTAATATATATATATATATATTCCCTCTCTACTCCTATCTATTGAACTTTTCCCTCACAATGACAATAAGCACTTTAGGTGCCCTTGGTGGGGCAGCTGGGAGTTTGATGTTGGCATATTCATGAGTGAGAAGTTTGTCTATAAACGCTGAATCATTAGGCACAAAGACGTAGTTATCCTCATCGTGGACAAACTTTATCGTTTTCTCATGATTGTCTACACTAGCTTCGAAAAACCAGTTACACTTGGTCTCTTGATCAGTGTTGTTAGGGAAATCTAACCTGATAGCTTTGGGAGGGTGTGTGCCCACTGCATTGCTTGCAGCAAGCTTTCTCTGGAAGCCTCGTTCTTTTTTCCGAGCCTGTTTACTAAAATATGTTTCAAATCTGCCTTCACCATCATCTACGTCAACACCATCAACTATACTCATAGCTGACAGGAGTTTCACACTGGCGATGGGCTAAAGGATACCAGTGAATAGAAGGGACAAGGAAGGGATATTCACCTCGCTAGACACAGGCAATATGGGTGTAGTGGCCTGCGGGTCGCAGTGCGATTTTCAAGGTCATTCACGGGGCCACAGTCGTCTCGAGAGTTACCAATACTGCACTACTAGTTAATTACTCCAAACCCGCAGCACTTAACACAGCTAGCACACGTGTCTAGGAATGACAGACAAATTTTCACTCTGTGGACAAACAAATCAGCACAAACTTACTATGTTTATAGATGAACCTCTGGCATGTTACAGTTAAAAAGCCGTCTCCAAAGGAGTTACCAGGTACTGGGATGCTCGTTAAATTGTTATTAACCACTCTTATTTTGTTCCAACTATGCACCATTCCTCCCAGAAATACTCAGTGCATAGAAGAATAACAGGTACATCTTCCTCAGTTAGAGATATAACACATTTTGTACAAGTGGCACAGTCTGATTCATCTGGCAGGCCTCAGGTCTGGATCACCAACTCACGCAGGATGGGAGATTCGTCCATATTTCTCAGGGAGGCAGAGGCGACTAGCTGTGAGGAACTCAGATATTCGAGTACCAAAGGAGCAGCAAAATACGCCTCTACACTGCACGTTGATAGAGGCCAACGGCTGAGTTTAAATGCAAGGAAGAGGGGTAGCTGATGAGAGGCAGCAGAGGCATCAAACGGAACGCTTTTTCCAGTGTTACACTAAGTATATCACGAGTCACAGCTCACACAGTTCTCACAATACTGCAGCTGCGATCCAACAGTATAAGTTTCTATGAGGCCCAGAGGAGATACATTCGTAAGAAGGGTGAGGAAGAAACCGTGGAGTGCTGGCAGGACTGGCACGGGCACTCAAACTCTTATATGGACTGGCAAAATCTGCCTCTAGACCTTAGGTAAATAGAGGCGAATGGTTGTGTTCCAAGTCGAGGAAGGAGGGGAGGGGGTAGGAGAGGCGAGAGGAGTAGTGAAGGTAGGCCGTTTCATCATTTTTTTGTACTGGTTTTCCTGTCAGTTCCCTCTCCCATTGAATGTCTTGCAGGAAGTTCCTCATGCCTGAGTAGTTCCCCCTTTTGTAGTTTGACTTTTCCCAACCTATTCCTGCTACTCTCTCCACTTGGAGCTCATCTATGTAGTCGAAGCACAGAACCACATGATCACTAGCTCCCAGGGGCCTCTCGTACATGACATTCTTGATGTCCGAACTGCTCAAGGTGAATACAAGGACCAGTCTTGCTGGTTCATCCTCTCCTCTCTCCCTGGTAGTGTCTCTAACATGTTGATGGATGAGGTTTTCCAGTACCACATCCATCATCTTGGCTCTCCATGTTTCGGGACCCTCATGGGGCTCCAGGTTTTCCCAGTCAATCTCCTTGTGATTGAAATCACCCATAACCAGTAACTTTGCTCCCCCCATGTGTGCTCTCCTGGCCACCTCGGCTAGTGTGTCGACAATTGTTCTGTTGCTCTCATCGTATTCTTCTCTTGGCCTCCTGCAGTTCTGTGGTGGGTTGTACATTACTGCAATTATCACCTTATGTCCCTCAGACTGGATTGTTCCTACTAAGTAGTCTCTTTCGCCCGTGCCATCCATTCCTTCCATTTTCTCAAAACCCCACTGGTTTTTAATGAGCAGTGCAATTCCTCCTCCCCCTCTCCTCCCTCTGTCTTTCCTGAGGATTTGATATCCAGATGGAAAGATTGAGTCTGTTATTATTCTGGTGAGTTTTGCTTCTGTGAGTGCTATTATGTCTGGGGATGTCTCCTTGATTCTTTCATTCCACTCCTCATACTTATTTGTTATTCCATCTGCATTTGTATACCACACCAACTTCTTTTCTAAGACTGTGGTCTGGGAGGTATATTGGGGTTGGGGAAGTGGGAGACCTGATAAGGAACTATGGGTGGTTGCTGTGTGTGTTGCTGTGTGTACTCACCTATTTGTACTCACCTATTTGTGGTTGCAGGGGTCGAGTCATAGCTCCTGGCCCCGCCTCTTCGCTGATTGCTACTAGGTCCTCTCTCTCCCTGCCCCATGAGCTCTATCACACCTAGCCTTAAAACTATGTATGGTTCCCGCCTCCACTACGACACTTTCTAGGCTATTCCACGGCCTGACAACTCTATGACTGAAGAAATACTTCCTAAAATCCCTTTGATTCATCTGAGTCTTCAACTTCCAATTGTGACCCCTTGTTTCTGTGTCCCTTCTCTGGAACATCCCATCTTTGTCCACCTTGTCTATTCTGCGCAGTATTTTATATGTCGTTATCATGTCTCCCCTGACCCTCCTGTCCTCCAGTGTCGTCAGGCCGATTTCCCTCAACCTTCCTTCGTAGGACAATTCCCGTAGCTCTGGGACTAGTCTTGTTGCAAACCTTTGCACTTTCTCTAATTTCTTGACATGCTTGACTAGGTGTGGATTCCAAACTGGTGCTGAATACTCCAGTATGGGCCTGACGTAAATGGTATACAGAGGCTTGAACGAATCCTTACTGAGGTATCGGAACGCTATCCGTAGGTTTGCCTGGCGCCCGTATGCTGCAGCAGTTATCTGACTGATGTGCGCTTCAGGAGATATGCTCGGTGTTATACTCACCCCCAGATCTTTTTCCTTGAGTGAGGTTTCCAGTCTTTGGCCATCTAAACTATATTGTGTCTGCGGTCTTCTTTGTCCTTCCCCAATCTTCATGACTTTGCATTTGGAAGGGTTAAACTCAAGGAGCCAGTTGCTGGACCAGGCTTGTAACCTGTCCAGGTCTCTTTGTAGTACTGTCTGATTCTCATCCGATTTGTGTGTGTACGTACTCACCTATTTGTGGTTGCAGGTGTCGATTCATAGCTCCTGGCCCCGCCACTTCACTGATTGCTACTAGGTCCTCCCTCTCCCTGCTCCATGAGCTTCATCAAGCCTCGTCTTAAAACTATGTATGGTTCCCGACTCCACTACGTCATTTGCCATACATTCCACTTCCTGACAACTCTATGACTGAAGAAATACTTCCTAACATCACTTTGACTCTTCTGAGTTTTCAACTTCCAACTGTCACCCCTTGTTTCTGTGTTCCATCTCTGGAACATCCTGTCTTTGTCTACCTTGTCTATTCTGCGTAGAATTTTATATAACGTTATCATGTCTCACCGGACCCTCCTGTCCTCCAGTGTCGTCAGGCCGATTTCCCTTAACCTTTCTTCGTAGGACATTCCCCTTAACCCTGGGACTAGTCTCGTTGCAAACCTTTGCACTTTCTCTAATTTCTTGACGTGCTAGACCAGGTGTGGATTCCAAACAGGTGCTGCATACTCTAATATGGGCCCTACGTGTATGGTGTACAGATTCTCGAACGATTCCTTACTGAGGTATCAGAACGCCATTCTTAGGTTTGCCAGATGCCCTATTCTGCAGCAGTTATCTGATTGATGTGTGCCTCAGGAGATGTGCTCGGTATTATAGTCACCCCAAGATCTTTTTCCTTTAGTGAGGTTTGCAGTCTTTGGCCACGTAGACAATTCTCTGCCCTTTCCTGATCTTCATGACTTTGTATTTGGCGGGGATAAAGTCAAGAACTCAGCTGCTGAACCAGGCTTGTAGCCTGTCCTGGTCTCTTTGTAATCCTGCCTGATCCTCATAAACTTCACAACATCTGCAAACAGGGACACTTCTGAATCTATCACTTACGTTATGTCACATACACCAGAAACAGCACAGGTCCTAGGACTGACCCCTGTGGCACCCCGCTAGTCACAGGCGCCCACTTTAAAGCCTGCCACATACTCTCTGACCCATTGCAGCGCCTTTCCTGTTATTCGTGCCTGATAATCTAGCTTTTTGCACTACTTGTGAGGAACTGTGTCGAAGGCCATCTTGCAGTCCAAGAAAATGCAGTCTATCCACCCCTCTCTCTCGTGTCTTACTTCTGTTACCTTATCATAAAACTCAGTAGGTTTGTAACACATATTCCTTCCCTGAAACCCAACTGGTTGTCGTTTATAAGCTTGTGTCTTTCTAGGTGCTCCACCACTCTCCTCCTGATGATCTTCTCCATGACTTTGCATACTATACACGTCAGTGACACAGGTCTGTAGTTTAATGCCTCGTGTCTGTCTCCTTTCTTAAAAACTGGGACTACATTTGCCGTCTTCCTTACCTCAGGGAGTTGTCCAGTTTCAATGAATATGTTGAAGACTTTTGTTAGTGGCACACACAGCCTCTCTGCTCCCTCTCTAAGGACCCACGGAGAGATGTCTGGTCCCACCACCTTTGAGGTAACAAGTTCACATAGCAGCTTCTTCACCTTCTCGGTTGTGAATATTTCACCCAGCACTTGTTGATGTACCTCCCTATTCTGAATTCCTGGTTCTCTTCCTCTCTCCACTGTAAATACTTCTTTAAATCTCATGTTGAGCTCCTCACATACCTCTTGGTCATTTCTTGTGAACTCCCCACCTTCCTTCCTCAGCCTGATTACCTGATCCTTGACTGTTGTTTTCCTCCTGATGTGGCTATACAACAGCTTCGGGTCAGACTTGACTTTCGATGCTATGTCATTTTCGTATGGTCACTGTGCCTCCCTTCTTATCTGTGCATATTTGTTTCTGATTCTTCGGCTAATCTCTTTCTTTTCTGGGTCCTTTGACTTCTCTACCTTTTCCATTCTCTGGCACACTTAGTTTTCGCCTCCCTACACCTTAGGGTGAACCAAGGACTCGTTCTGGTCTTTCCATTATTTCTGTTTCCTTTGGGAACAAACCTCTCCTGTCCCTCCTTGCATTTTGCTGTCACATAGTCCATCATTTCTGTTACTGGTTTCCGGAAATTTCTCTCTCCTCTGAACGTCTTGCAGGAAGTTCCTCAAGCCTGTGTAGTATCCATTTTGTAGTTTGGTTTTCCCCGTCCTATTCCTTCTACCCTCTCCACTTGAAGCTCACCTATGTAATCAAAGAACAGAACCACATGATCACTCAGTCCAAGGGGCCTTTCGTACGTGATATCCTCGATGTCCAAACTACTCAAGGTGAATACTAGGTCCAGTCTTGCTGGATCGTCCTCACCTCTCATTCTGGTTGTGTCTCTAACATGTTGATGCATGAGATTTTCCAGTATCACATCCATCATCTCGGCTCTCCATGTTTCAGGACACCCATGGAGCTCAAGGTTTTCCCGGTCAATCTCCTTGTGATTGAAATCACATATAACTAGTAACTTTGTTCTCCCCATGTGAGCTCTTCTGGCCACCTCGGCTAGTGTGTCTACCATTGCTTTGTTTCTCTCATTGTATTCTTCTCTTGGCCTCCTGCAGTTCTGTGGTGGGTTGTACATTACCGCAATTATCACCTTAAGGCCCTCAGACAGGATTGTTCCTACTATGTACTAGTTTCGCCCATTCCATCCATTCCTTCCATATCCTCAAATCCCCACCAGGTTTTAATGAACAGTGATACTCCCCCTCCCCCTCTGCTCCCTCTATCTTTACTGAGGATTTGATATCCAAGTGGAAAGACTGCACCTCTTATCATTCTGGTGAGTTTCGTTTCTGTGAGTGCTATTATGTCTGGGGATGTCTCATTGATTCTTTCATGCCACTCCTCACATGCCACTCTGTCTGCATTTGTGTACCAAACCTTCAACTTCCTTTCTAAAACTGTGGTCTGGGAGGTTGGTGTGATGGTGGAGTTTGAAATGAGGTGGTTGGGGGCATTGTGTATGGCATTTGTGTGTGTGTGTGTGTGTGTGTGTTTGTGTGTGTGTGTGTGTGTGTGTGTGTGTGTGTGTGTGTGTGTGTCCTGTGTGTGTGTGTGTGTGTGTGTGTGTGTGTGTGTGTGTGTGTGTGTGTGTGTGTGTGTGTGTACTCAGCTAATTGTGGATGCAGGGGTCGAGACTCAGCTCCTGGCCCCACCTCTTCACTGACCATTACTGGGTCCTCCCTCTCTCTGCTCCATGAGCTTTATCATACCTCGTCTTAAAACTATGTAAGGTTCCTGCCTCCACTACATCGCTTGCCAAACTGTTCTGCTTCCTAACAACTCTGTGGCTGAAGAAATAATTCCTAACATCCCTTTGACTCATCTGATTCTTCAGCTTCCAATTGTGACGCATTGTTTCTGTGTCCCATCTCTGGAACATCCTGTCTCTGTCCACCTTGTCTATTCCACGTAGTATTTTGTATGTTCAACTGCCTCCCAGCACACATAAGGGGGATTACCAACAGACCCCTGGCAGTCTTCAAGCTGGCACTGGACAAGCACCTAAAGTCAGTTCCGGATCAGCCGGGCTGTGGCTCGTACGTTGGTTTGCGTGCAGCCAGCAGCAACAGCCTGGTTGATCAGGCTCTGATCCACCAGGAGGCCTGGTCTCAGACCGGGCCGCGGGGGCGTTGACCCCCGGAACTCTCTCCAGGTAAACTCCAGGTAATCATGTCTCCCCTGACCCTCCTGTCCTCCAGTGTCGTCAAACCGATTTCCCTTAACCTTTCTTCATAGGACATTACTCTTAGCTCTGGAACGAGCCTTGTTGCAAACCTTTGCACCTTCCCTAATTTCTTGACATGTTTGACCAGGTGTGGGTTCCAAACTGATGCTGCGTACTCCAGTATGGGCCTGACGTACACAGTGTATAAAGTCTTGAACAATTCCTTATTGAGGTACCAGAACGCTATTCTCAGGTTTGCCAGGCGCCCATATGCCGCAGCAGTTATCTGGTTAATGTTTACTTCTGGCGATGTACTCGGTATTATACTCATTCCTAGATCTTTCTCCTTGAGTGAGGTTTGCAGTCTTTGGCCTCCTAGCCTGTACTCTGTCTGCAGTCTTCTTTGCTCTTCTCCGATCTTCATGACTTTGCATTTGAAGGAGTTAAATTCTAGGAACCAGTTGCTGGACCACGCATCCATCCTGTCCAGGTCTCGTTGTATACCTGTCTGGTCTATATCTGATTTAATTCTCCTCATTAACTTAGCATCATCTGCAAACAGGGACACTTCTGAGTCTATCCCCTCCGTCATGTCTTTCACATATACCAAGAATAGCACTGGTCCAAGGACTGACCCCTGTGGGACCCCACTCGTCACAGGCGCCCACTGTAATACCTCATCACGGACCATGACTCGCTGTTGCCTCCCTGTTAGGCATTCTCCGATCCATTGCAATGCCCTTCCTGTTATATGTGCCTGATTCTCTATCTACTGTACTAATCTCTTGTGAGGAACTGTGTCTCAGGCCTTCTTGCAGTCCAAGAAAATGCAATCAACCCACCCCTCCCTCTCATTTCTTACTTCAATTACCTTGTCATGAAACTTTAGTAGGTTTGTGACACAGGATTTGCCTTCCATGAATCCGTGCTGGCTGTCGTTTATAATCTTGTTCTGCTCCAGGTGCTCCACCACTCTCCTCCTGATAATATTCTCCATGACTTTACAAACTATACACGTCAGTGGCAATGGTCTATAATTTAGTGCTTCATTTCTGTCTCCTTTCTTGAAGATGGGGACTACATTTGCCATCTTCCATACTTCAGGTAGTTGCCCAGTTTCAAGGGAGGTGTTGAAGATTTTTGCTAGTGCCACACGTAGTTGCCACTAACGAAAGGAGATGTCTGATCACACCGCCTTTGAGGTATCAAGGTCACTAAGGAGCTTCTTCAACTCCTGTGTGTGTGTGTGTGTGTGTGTGTGTGTGTGTGTGTGTGTGTGTGTGAGTGTGAGTGTGTGTGTGTGTGTACATGTGTGTTTATGTCTGTACTCACTTATATACTCACTTGTATGCAGCTGCAGGGGTCGAGTCATAGCCCCTGGCCCCGCCTCTTATCTGGTCGATACTAGATCACTCTCAGTTCCTAGAGCCTTATCATACCTCTTCTTAAAGCTATGTATGGATCCTGGCTCCACTACTGCACTTACAAGATTATTCCATTTCTTGACAACTGTAAAGCTAAGGAAATAATTACTAACATCCCTGTAACTCATGTGGGTTTTCAACTCTCAACTGTGGCGCCTTGCTCCTTTTTCCCATATATGAAACATTCTAGCCCTGTCCACCTTATCAGGTCCTCTCAGTATTTTATACACTGTTATCATGTCCTGTTGAGAAATGGGATTACCAGCTAAGTTTAAAGAGTTTGTACTTAACTTAGAAAGACAGCTCATCGCCTGCACAGCCGCCCCTGCAGACGAGGTCTTGAGAAGCTGTCGAAGTCATCTCTCAATGGGCTGTAAATGAGTTATATTTTGTAAGATTATAAATTACCCCTAGGGGGTGTTATGTCAGCATATTTCATTCACTGATTGCTGACAAATTACATACTTGTTTGGACTCAAAAGTCCGCACCTTACTGCCGACTATAGGTTGATTACAAACTCCTTGCGACTCAAGAACTGCGCAGTCCCCCGTACTACAAGAAATCCATAACCTACCTTGCTCTTGTAGCGTGATCTGTGGTGTTCTTCACACCTTCGACAGATATCGGTGACTTGATAGAAGTTGAAGTGTCCTTGGATGTCCACGTCTTCCATAGTCTAGGAATACGCACACTGGTACACTATATTCCACAAGATTTGTCTTTATTGTTCACAATCTTATCACTAAAGAAGCTGATCACACTTCTCTTAAGTGTTTATTGTGTTTTGTGAGACACTTTGTTCACACTAACGCACAGATCGTTCTTTGTTGGTTATCCTGGCATCAGTGTCACTCTCAGTAGAGTCAAAAGTAATCTGAAGATGCCACAGCGCCCCACGCCGTTACTCCCCTTGCACAAAGGAAAAGCTGACCTAGTACTTTTGCTTCCTTGCCACTTCCTCGATGAAGCAAAGCAGAATGTTTGATTTTTGCTGTCTTAAGCATAGACAACAATGTCCACTGTCTTTTCTATGGTAATAAAGTGGGAGCAGGATTTTCCTTCATTGTCCTGCTAAGGTAAGAGATGAACTGTCTTTTATTAAGCTACACTTTGCAACACAGGACCGCATTTAGCGTCGAGCCAAGTCACATACTGGTACTGCATCTGGGTTCAATTACTCGCTGTAGCAGTAAGCAAGATATTTGTCCCTTCTGAGAGGGCTGGGCCCCTCAGGGCTGAAAGGAGCTGAAAGGGGCTGAAGGGGGCTGACACCCCCCCTCCTGGAGAAAATTTCTCCACACTGGGGGGCGGCGGAGGTTCGCTGCAGGTGAACTATTCATTACTTAACATTAATTTGATTTTCTCACTCGCCACCACTGCTGCTTGTCTTTTCTGAACAGCTTTAGTCTGTGTGGTTTCTGGAGAATCACTAATTTTGTTTTCAACACTGTGTAATTCTAACGGTACTAGTTTATTTATTGTCCTCTTATTCACTACACCTTCGCTCAAAACATCAACTGTCCTGATGATTCCATTTGCATCAGGATATATGGTCACAATTTTTCCAAGTGGCCATTGGGACCTCGGACCATCATTGTCAATAATCACTATGTCACCTGGTCTTAAGGACTTATGATTTTCAGGAACACCAGCTCCATAGAAGCGTTCTCTCAATGAGGTGAGATAGTCTTCTCGCCAAATTTTCTCCCAACGTTCAATCACTTTATTAAGGTGTTCGAATTTACGTTTGAGTTGCTCAGGTTCGAAATAAGTAGGATCCTCTATAATTTCTTTATCATTCATGGGAGGAACAGGTTCGAGCCTTCTGCCATGGAGTAAATGAGATGGACTTAACACTTCTAAATTGTCCAGATCATCGGTAACATATGTTAGAGGTCTGTTGTTGACTCTGTTTTCTATTTCAGTCACAACTGTACGGAATTCTTTTAAGTCTATTCTCTGACGATGAAGAGTCTTCCTTAAACAACGTTTTACAATGCCGATCATTCTTCCATAAAATCCGCCGTGCCATGGAGATTTAGGAGGAATGTATCTCCAACGACAACTGCGTTGATTCAGCATCTGTTGTACTTCTGGTTGATCAAAGATCTTGCTTATATAAGCAGCACCAACAACAAAGTTCGTTGCATTATCTGATATCATCAGTCTGGGACATGCCCTTCTGGCTGCAAACCTTCTGAATAATTTGATAAAAGTTTCAGCAGACATGTCAGTGGCTACTTCTAGATGTACTGCTCTAGTTGTAGCACAAGTGAACAAACAGATGTACACCTTGATGGGAACTTTGTCAACTGTTTTGGTTAAAATTATTGGTCCAGTGTAATCTACACCTGTCACCTCAAATGGAGTGATATGACAAACTCTTTCAGAGGGATATGGAGGTGGACCTGGATACTGACATATTCGCATATCGTAGTGACGACAACTAATACAGTCCCTTATTTGTTTTTTCACACTTTGTCGACCTTGAGGTATCCAGTAGGATTGTCGTATATGACAAAGTGTGTCAGCTACCCCACCATGTAACACGTTACTGTGGGCGTTTTGCACAATCAGTTTTGTTAGCCAATGATTCTTGGGGATCAATATTGGATGTATGGCTTCTTTAAGTAGTGAAGAATTATGAATTCTTCCTCGACATCTTATAATCTTTTCTGAGTCGAGATAAAGTCCTAAAGAATTAATCATGACAGGTTTCTTTGGGGATTTATCTTGTGTTTCCAGATATTTATATTCTGTAGAGAAAACATCTTTCTGTATTAGTTTCATCCAGTATTTAATGGGTTCAAGACATTCATAATCAGGTTTTATTCCTTTAATGAATTTATAGACAAGAGCTGTAACTCTTAAGAGTTTACCCAAAGATGAGTATTTAGATCCATCAATGACTCTTTCTGTTGTGTCTGCAGTATTTACACAACTTATTTCTGCTGTGTTCAAGCAGACTGTTTCTTCTGGCATAATGTGAGCTTTTTGCTGAGGCCAGTTATTTTCATTAGAGAGCCAGTTCGGTCCGTGGAGCCATAATTTATTATCCACAAATTTCTTGAGTGGGACACCACGTGACAACATGTCAGCTGGATTCTCTTGGGTAGAGACGTGGAGAAAGAGATAATCTCTCTGCATCTCTTTTATTTCTGCTACTCTCTTCTGTACATAGACCAGCTTACTCTTATTATTTCTTAACCACTGGAGAACTGCTGCATTATCACTCCAGATCACGGTTTTTTCAATAGTGAGATGATCAAGTACTTTGTTGAGATAGACAGCTAATTTTGTACCTACATAGAGTGCTGTCAGTTCCAATTGTGGTACTGTTCTGACCTTCAAGGGTGCTACCCTGGCCTTTGAAGTAATTAGTGTACTTCCTTCAGCATTACTCATGTAAGCTACAGCGCCATAACCTCTGGTTGAAGCATCACGGAACACATGTAATGTGTACTTGTTTCCCTCTTGACCTATTTGTCTGGGAAATTTAATTTGATGAAGTTGTTTAAACTCCCTGGATATTTCATCCCATGCTTGACTCATTTCTAGAGGCAAGTTCTCATCCCATCCAATTTTGAGCTTCCATGCATCTTGCATAAGCATTTTACCCTTTATGGTAATTGGTGAGACGAGTCCTAGAGGATCAAAACATTGTGATACCTCTAACAGTAAACTACGTTTAGTGAGTGTACTGAATGATTTATTGTTTATCTTTTTGAGACTCAAAGTATCTTCCTGTGTGTTCCAATTAAGTCCCAGCATATTGTTGCAATCAGGAATTTCAGTTTCAGGGAAATCTTCTTTGATAAGTTCCCTTAATTGGTTTGAATTTGTATTCCACATCCTTAGAGGCATATTTGCTTCTTTCATCTCCTTGTTAGCTTCTCTGTATAAGGATTTCGAATCCTCCTCTTTATTCACAGTACCTTGAAGATTGTCCACATAGAAACTTTTCTTTAAGATTTCTTTGAAGGGACTTTCAGATTTCTTCAAATGTGTATTTAGAGTAGCTTCTAGTAAGAATGGAGAGGATGTTGCACCAAATAATACTGATTTTAAACGATAAGTTTTCACAGGACTTTGAGGATCATGTGGATTTTCAGGCCACAAGAATCGAGTATAATCTCTATCTATTTCTTGTAGTCCTACTCTTAAGAAAGCCTTGGAAATATCAGCCGTGTAGGCATATGGGTTTGTGCGAAATTTCATAAGCACGTCTCCAAGCTTCTCAGTTAGTGAGGGTCCGGTCATCAGACAATCATTAAGACTTGCTACATCTTTATTTGCACTTGCGCTGCAATTATATACAACACGTAGAGGAGTGGTTTCAGAATCTTTTCTGACTCCATGGTGCGGGAGATAATGAGCGTCTGTCTTCAACTTGTCTTCGACTATTTCCTCAATGAATTTATTGTCCAACTGTTCTTGTATGATATTATCATAGACAGTCAGTAGCTCTGGATTCTTCCTGAGCTCATGTATTTGTGCTTTCATCTATCCGAAAGCCGTGCGATAATTGCTAGGCAGATGTGGTGGATTTAATTTCCATGGTAACCTAACCCAATACTGTCCATCTTTATACTTGACAGTGTCCAAATATTGGCTATAAGTCTAAGACTCTTGTGGGCTTGGTTTATTTACATCAATACCTATCGCATCTAAATCCCACAACTTATCAACTGGTTCATTCATTTCATCCAGTAATGATAATTTTTGCTGTGGTACATGATCAGCGGTTATTCTCGTATCTAGTACATTTTCCACTGAATCAATATCTGCTTCTTTCCCACTTTGACAGGGAATGGGACCACTTATCATGTGGCCTCCTGCTGTTTTCAGCAAGTGAACATCATGTTTACTTACTATATTTTGCACAAAACAGTGATAATAATCACTTCCAATGATTAAATCAATTGGACTAATTGTGTCCGTCTGTATGTCAGGACAGGCTAACTTGACCTTAGCTGCTTTCAGAGCTGCAACTGTTTCTTTTAATCCCTGGATCTGCACAGGCTTAGGCAAATCATCTACTACCACAGTTTCTACTGTCTTTTTCCTGTTTCCTAGACCAATAGTGATTCTGGCTAGGTCATATGTCTGTTTAGCAGAATTGTGGAAAAACCAGCTATATCTAACTGTATTTTGGCATAGGGTTGTTTATTCAGTTTCTGCAACACTGTTCTTCTTATGAAGGACCTTTGTGAGCCTTGATCAAATAATGTTAGCACATTGGTTTTGTGTAATTTATTAGATAACTCAACTCGAGCTATCGGGAGAGCAGTTGCTTTAAACTTATCTCTCACATTTAATGCTGTTGCTTGTTGACTTCCTGATTCTGTGGAAGTCTGCTGCTGTTCAGCAAAAGTATTTGGGCATAATGCTGTATGATGCATACCCTTGCATTTAAAACACTTCTTCAGTGAGCATTTTCCTCCCTTGTGTTCACCTAAACACTTGATGCATCTTTTCAGCTGATGAATACGTTGTTTACGTGCCTCCATTGATGTGTATTGAATACAGTACTGTGCCCAATTTGTTCCATCACAAAGTACACATTTTGGAGTACGTTTATGTGCGACTGTTTGTTTACTGTCTGTTGTATTCACAGCTTGATAAATGCCTATATGGGATTTCCCATTATGTGGTTTAGTGGGAGTAGGTATACTCTTTTTATACTGAGTTGAAGGTTTATTATCAACGGGATTTGTGGATTTTTCATCTTGTCTCGTTGTTTGCATGCATGAAACTATTGTTTGTAAACCATTGCTAATTTCTTCACAAGTGAAATAGCGTTTATTGAACATAATATTTAATCGTTCAATAGTTTGTGGTGACAACTTATCTTGTACAATACCACTGATAAACCAATCACATTGCCTTAGGTCATATTTAGCATCTAGAGATCTGAGACTATTGTCTAATGTGATTCTAAATGCCTGTAAGTCTGAAAAACAATGTTTGGGTGGCTTCAAGCTTGATATTAAGACTACATGTCTAACTCTGGCCTTGTCAGCATCGAAGTAATTGTCTGCTAAGACACGTAAGGCTATTTGATAATTGCCTTTAACCACCGGAAATGACTTAATCAGTTCATAGGGTTCTCCCTTCACAAGACATTTAAGATAATTGAACTTAGCAATCTCATCTATGTCAGTTCGTGAATTTACTATGGATTGAAAACCACTAATGAATTCTTCATAATTATGACCTTGGAAAATAGGTAATGACAATGTAGGTAAGCTTGGTAATGGGACACTTGTTGTTGTTACAGGTGTAACAGGTGTTTGACCACTAGTTACAGTAGGTCTCTATGCCAGAGTTTTGCGGCAGATAGCCTGTACTACTGTCCACCTTAATTGTTGATTACTAAAAGTATCCAAAACATTTTTAATTTCATCCTCAGATGGATCTGATTCAAGAAAATTCTTTTCATAATGTGTATAGTCTGAATTAATTATTTTCAGACGTTGTGCAAGTAATTTAAATTTGATATCAAGATCATCAAAATCTATGTTTGTATCTTGAGTTAATCCTGTACAGACTGAAATTAGATTTTCTAATTGTGTAATCTTAGTCTGTAAAGACCGAAATTGAGTTTTCAAACAAGCCATTTTAATGGTATATTGTAAATTCTAGCACCATGCTTAGAGTGTTTAAAAACCACTGTACTGCTATAAACAGCTGAGTTTTTGTTATGCTTAAGTCAGCAATAATCAGACACTACTGACCTACTAAGCTTAACCTCAGGGTCAATGACCATGAAGGGTACAGAGTACATATGGCTGGTGTTTATGGCTTGAGTTTGCTGTGTCAGCCTGACAACGATGATTAATCGTAAATAACGTTATACACCTCATTCACTATACACTATAAATGTCACTGTATAACTGTAAATCACATGTGAATATTACTTACACATATATATATGTCACTGTTAATATGTATTGAAAGCTTACACTTTATATATAAGTTCCTTTAATATAACAGGTAGATCTATAAGAAACAAACTTTAACACAATCTTGTCTCTTAATTTCTGTTTATAAACATTATAAACACTATGTGTATATACACTCAGACAAACCGAACATCACTTGGGTTGTTGTTGTCTTAGCACTTCTTCGAGCTTGGAGCAATGGATGCCGGGTGCCATCCCCCGTTTTCTTGTTAAGTGAGTCACCCAGCTCCCGTTTTCTTTGGGTGAACGCTGGGTGAGCGCCCGTTTTCTTTTGACTGCCCATTCTCTGTGATTGAGTCTGGAGGGACTCATTTATACTGATTTAAATTGTAAAACACTAGTTTTACAGCTTTTTTCGAAGGACCTTGGCTCATAGGTTATTTGTACACTGTAGTACAACGTATTTGGACCACAGTGTGGCCTTTATCCGGTTCGAGCATGACCAATATGTTGAGAAATGGGATTACCAGCTAAGTTTAAAGAGTTTGTACTTAACTTAGAAAGATAGCTCATCGCCTGCACAGCCGCCCCTGCAGATGAGGTCTTGAGAAGCTGTCGAAGTCATCTCTCAACGGGCTGTAAATGAGTTATAATTTGTAAGATTATAAATTACCCCTAGGGGGTGTTATGTCAGCATATTTCATTCACTGATTGCTGGCAAATTACATACTTGTTTGGACTCAAAAGTCCGCACCTTACTGCCGACTATAGGTTGATTACAAACTCCTTGCGACTCAAGAACTGCGCAGTCCCCCGTACTACAAGAAATCCGTAACCTATCTTGCTCTTGTAGCATGAGCTATGGTGTTCTTCACACCTTCGACAGATATCGGTGACTTGATAGAAGCTGAAGTGTCCTTGGATGTCCACGTCTTCCATAGTCTAGGAATACGCACACTGGTACACTATGTTCCACAAGATTTGTCTTTATTGTTCACAATCTTATCACTAAAGAAGCTGATCACACTTCTCTTAAGTGTTTATTGTGTTTTGTGAGACACTTTGTTCACACTAACGCACAGATCGTTCTTTGTTGGTTATCCTGGCATCAGTGTCACTCTCAGTAGAGTCAAAAGTAATCTGAAGACGCCACAGCACCCCACGCTGTTACTCCCCTAGCACAAAGGAAAAGCTGACCTAGTACTTTTGCTTCCTTGCCACTTCCTCGATGAAGCAAAGCAGAATGTTTGATTCTTGCTGTCTTAAGCATAGACAACAATGTCCACTATCTTTACTATGGTAATAAAGTGGGAGCAGGATTTTCCTTAACTGTCCTGCTAAAGTAAGAGATGAACTGTCTTTTATTAAGCTACACTTTGCAACACAGGACCGCACGGAGCGTCGAGCCACGTCACATACTGGTACTGCATCTGGGGTCAATTACTCGCTGTAGTAGTAAGCAAGCTATTTGCCCCTTCTGAGAGGGCTGGGCCCCTCAGGGCTGAAAGGGGCTGAAGGGGGCTGATACCCCCCTCCTGGAGAAAATTTCTCCACATGTCCCCCCCTCCTTATCCCTTCTAGCTTTTAATGTCATGTTGAGTTCCCTTTACCTCTATTTGTAAGACATACCCCTCAGTTCCAAGACTGGTCTTGTTACAAACTTTTACAGTTTTTCCAGTTTCTTGATGTTTTTGACTAGGTGTGGGTTCCAGACTGGTGTTAAATACTCCAGTATGGGCCTAACATACACGTTGTACAGTGTCGTGAATGATTTCTTACTTAAATGTCAAAATGCTATTCTCAGGTTTGCCAAGGGTCCTTATGCTGCTGTAGTTATTTGGTTGATATTCGCCTCAGGGAACATGCTCGGTATACCTGGAGTTTACCTGGAGAGAGTTTCGGGGGTCAACGCCCCCGCGGCCCGGTCTGTGACCAGGCCTCCTGGTGGATCAGCGCCTGATCAACCAGGCTGTTGCTGCTGGCTGCACGCAAACCAACGTACGAGCCACAGCCCGGCTGATCAGGAACTGACTTTAGGTGCTTGTCCAGTGCCAGCTTGAAGACTGCCAGGGGTCTGTTGGTAATCCCCCTTATGTGTGCTGGGAGGCAGTTGAACAGTCTCGGGCCCCTGACACTTATTGTATGGTCTCTTAACGTGCTAGTGACACCCCTGTTTTTCATTGGGGGATAGTGCATCGTCTGCCAAGTCTTTTGCTTTCGTAGTGAGTGATTTTCGTGTGCAAGTTCGGTACTAGTCCCTCTAGGATTTTCCAGGTGTATATAATTATGTATCTCTCCCTCCTGCGTTCCAGGGAATACAGGTTTAGAAACCTCAAGCGCTCCCAGTAATTGAGGTGTTTTATCTCCGTTATGCGCGCCGTGAAAGTTCTCTGTACATTTTCTAGGTCGGCAATTTCACCTGCCTTGAAAGGTGCTGTTAGAGTGCAGCAATATTCCAGCCTAGATAGAACAAGTGACCTGAAGAGTGTCATCATGGGCTTGGCCTCCCTAGTTTTGAAGGTTCTCATTATCCATCCTGTCATTTTTCTAGCAGATGCGATTGATACAATGTTATGGTCCTTGAAGGTGAGATCCTCTGACATAATCACTCCCAGGTCTTTGACCTCAAGATCCTTTTCTTTAAATGAAGTTTACAGTTTTTGATTTCCTAACCTGTACTCTGTCTGCAGTCCTCTTTGTCCTTCCCCAATCTTCATGACTTTTCACTTGCTGGAGTTGAACTCCAGGAGCCATTTGTTGGACCAGAATTGCAGCCTATGCAGATCTTGTAATCTTATCTGATCCTCGCCCACTTGTATTCTTCTCATCAGTTTTAGATCATCAGTGAACAGCGACATTTCTGAATCTATTTCTTCCATCACGTCATTCACATATACAAGAAACAGCACCGAACATAGGACTGACCAATGTGGAACCCCACTTGGAACATGCGCCCACTCTGACACTTCTTCACGTACCAACACTCATTGTTTCCTTCCTGTCTGGTACTCCCTGATCCATTGCAGTACTTTCCCTACTATTCCTGCCTACTCCTCTAATTTTTGAAGCAGTCTCTTGTGCAGTACTGTGTCAAAAGCCTTCTTGCAGTCCAAAAAAAAATGCAATCTATCCATCCCTCTCTCTTCTATCTTACTTATGTAACTTTATCAGAGAACTCAAATAAATTTTTGACACGGGATTTTCCATCCCTGAAGCCGTGCTGATTGTCATGTATGAGCCCAATCCTTTTAATGCCGTCACCATTCTTCTCCTGATAATCTTTTCCATGACTTTTCATTCTGTACCCGTCAGTGACACAGGTCTGTAGTTTAACGCTGTCTGTCTCCTCACTTAATAACTGGAACTTCATTTGCTGTTTTCCACACCTCAGGCAGTTGCCCAGTATCCTTCTCTCAGAACCGATGGAGATATGTTATCTGGGCCCACCGCCTTCGAGATATCTAGTTCACCTAGCAGTTTCTTCAAATTCTCCTTGGTTACGTATTGTGTCCAGCACTTAATTTTGGATCCTAGCTCCTTGGTTTGCTGGAAGCATTTTTGTCTCTACTGTGAATACTTCTCTAAATCTTGTGTTAGGGTACTGACTTCAGTGCCTTTCCGGCTTCTTCTTGAAGACAGCCAGGAGTCTATTGGTAATCCTCCTTTTGTATGCTGGGAAACAGTTGAACAGTCTTGGGCCCCTGACACTTATGGTGTTGTCTTTTATCGTGCTAGTGACACCCCTGCTTTTCATTGGGGGAATGTTGCATCATCTGTTGAGTCTTTTACTTTCATAGGGAGTGATTTTCGTGTGCAAATTTGATACTAATCCCTCTAGGATTTTCCAAGTGTATATAATCGTATCTCTCCCGCCTGCGTTCTAAGGAGTGTAATAACTTTGATTCAGATTTGGCTTTTGTTGCTGTATCATTCTCAAATTGCCTCTGGGCCTCTCTCATTATCCCTGCATATTCGTTTCTGGTTCTTCTGCTCAATTCCTTGTTTTCTTAAGTCTTTTGGCGTCTATATTTTTTCCATGCTTTAGCACACTCGGTTTTTGCCTCTTTACACCTCCACTTAAACCCTGGGCTCTCTCTGGTCTTACCATTTTTTTTCTGTTACCCTTTAGTATGAACTCTGCCTCCCTGCGCTTAATGGTCACTAGTTCCATCATTCCATTTATTGTCTTGCCCTCTAGTTCTCTTTCCCACTGTACTTCATACAAGAATCTCCTTATGCCTATGTAGTCCCCTTTTTTGAAGTTTGGCTTCTCCTGTCCTTCTCATGTTGCTGCTGCATTCTCCACTGTAAACTCTACAAGGTGTTCAAATCTCAGGACGGCTTGATCACAAATACCGAAGGGTCTTTCGTGTGTGATATCCCTTATGTCTGAACTGTTCATCGTCAATATGTGATCCAGTCTTGCTGCAACATCCTCTCCTCTCCCTCTTGTTGTATCCCTAACATGTTGGTACATGAAGTTTTCCAATACTCTGTCCAGCATCTTAAATCTCCACGTTTCTGGTCCCCCATGTGGCTCTGTTTTCCCAGTCAATCTCCTTATGATTGAAATACCCCATGATGAGTAATTTTTTCCTACCCATGTGAACCTTTCTGGCCATTTCAGCTAGTGTATCCACCATAGCTCTTTCGCACTCATCATAGTCTTGTCTTGACCTCCTGCTGTTCAGTAGTGGTGCTGTCATCGCCTTTGGACCCCAGTCTGAAGTGTTCCTACATTGAAGTCATCTGCTTCCCCTCTGTCCACTCCTTTCATTTCCTCAAAACTCCACTGATTTTTGATGAGCTGTGCCACTCCTCCTCCTCCTCCTCCTCCTCCTCTTTTCTCTGTTTTTCCTCAGGATCCGATATACAGTCGGAAAGATTGCATCCGTTATCATCCTCTGTTTTTGCTATGTCATGGATGCATCAATGATTCGTGCTTGCCAGTCCTCACTCTTACTTGTCATTTCATCTGCATTGGTGTGCCTTACCTCTGGTTTCCTTTCCAGTACTGTATTTTGGGAGGTGGAAAAGGATGGTGCAGACTGGGGATGTAGGAGGCAGCGTAGAATATTATGGGAGGCTGCTATGATGGTGTCCTGGTGTCCTTAATGGCGTACTGTTGCCCATGGTTTAGAAAGACACATGAGCAAACACTATAACATATTTATTAGAAAACGTTTCGGTCCTGGGACCTTGATCACTTCTAACACAGAGAGGTTGAAAGACATTATATATAGGAGGAGAGTGAGGTGTGAGTGACGCATGGTGACCTGAAGAATGACATATTAGGATGAGGACGGGTAGACGATAAGATCACGTGACTCTTGTGTTGCTGGGTTGGTGATGCTTCGCTTGGTTGAGTGTCATGTATGATAATGTGTTAGAATATTTGAGGTTTCCAGTGTTACATTCTATTGTCGGTGACGGCGAGTAGTGAGACTTCTAGACATCGTCGGCGTCTGAGGTCTGGTTCGGTGAGAACGAGTTGTGCCTCATTCCAGTTCATCAAATGCCCCCGTGGAGTCTCTGTGGAGGACACAAGCGTACCTTAATTCGTCTTTTTTGCAGGTACTTCGATGCTTGTTCAGGCGGACCGCAAGATCTCTGCCTGTTTCGCCTACATATATTTTGGGACAGAATCCACAGATAATGGTGTAGACTCCCGCTGTGGAAGTTGGAGGTCTTGGGGTGCACTTCGTAGTGAAGTCTTTGATAGTAACATTTATGTTACTCTTAGCAAGTACCCGGCGAGTATAAACTGCATAGAGGGCTGTTCCTTGGACGGTTTGTTGAGGATAGCTTGTGTCTTGAGTCTGCAGTCTCGGAATACTGACATGTATGAGAAGGAAATACTGACATTTATGAGAAATCCATCTCATCCTTTGAAACTTGTCGTGTCTTTAGTTTAAAGAATATGTTCGGGTTCAAGTTACGTTAAAGTTAAACACTGGTATACAAAAATAGCTATATATTCAGTGGATAAGTATTTACAGAATGTACATATGACAATTAGTCTGGCCCAGGCTTCACATTAACAAATAATACACAACCTTCTAGCACTGGGTTCAGCTGCTCCACAACATGGGTACCAGTTACACTCTCATCAGAAAACAATTACTCTTGATCTTACTGATCGCCTTAACTCAGTGTTTTGATACACTGTAGCACCTCTGGGACACCATTGTTAAAACATAAATGCAGAGTTATAAATCTTACCTCCTGGAGTAACTCACGGTTTGTGTTAGATCTGTCGGATAGAGAGCGACCAATTTCTCCAAAGTTTTTGGAATGGACATGACTAGCAGGAAATGGAGTAGACTCCAGAAGCATCAGTAGCAGGAGGAAAGATATGAACTAGATTGCTCCAAAAGATGAAAGTATGACGAAAAATAAGTTTAGTGTATAAAGAAATCTCCGTCAAGGTTAGAGACTGGAAATATATGGAAGGCAAAGCACAAGAGATTTTACAGAAGTCAAGTGTTATGAGAGGGGAAAAAAAAGTCCATTTAAGAAAGTAGAGTTTATGAAATCGGAAGAGTAACCAAGGCGAGAAAATGAATTGCGAAGTGTGGAAATTTCCGACTCAAGCAACTGGGGATCACAAGTGCGGTGAGGATCACTACCTCAGTCACTACTTCCACGTATTCTCGTTCTCGCATCTCTGCTTCATCTCGAGTATATACTGACTCCCTTTCCTTCGCTCTTGTGTGTAACTTGTTCAGTGTCCAAATCGGACCCAAATGTTGTCATAAGTTTAATTCTCTTATGTACAGTTTACTTGTTTCTTGTTTTCTAATGGCATTGGGCCTTTTAATTCTTTATCGACCCAGCAGGAGAGCGTCAAATTCTTTTCAGCTTTTCTGGTATTTATCTTTTAAACCCTCTCTTGCTCATATGTGAGGCGTCACAAGAACCAGCTTCACTGTCTACCTGACTGTAATGCTGAACAACTTTGGCCCCTTTCTTTCTGCCAGTTCCTCAATATTAAACACTTTGGGCACTCTCTTTCCTGATCATACCCGCCTCTAATTTCATCACCTCATGCTTTTCACCAAGTCTTAAGTTGAAAATGTCTTCTTAATCCTCTGTCACCATCAATGTGCTCTCTTTTCCTCTCTCCCACATGATCTTTGTAACCTCTCTTCCATTGCTTTTGACACTTCTCATCTTTATTTGCAAATTCATTCTACTAAACTACAGAACAAACTTCATTGTCTTATGTATAAAGTCACAATCCTTGCCAACAGCCCCATGGTACTTGCACAAGCCAACACTAGAGTCGCCATCGCAACCAGCAAGTCCCTCAAAGACCTAACACGGACCAAAGTGAAGGAGCTTGAACTAGTCAGTGAAGGTGTTTACACAATCCCGTTCGAAATCTGTTAAAGGGTATATTTCGGCGCCACAGAATGTGTACCTTGCACACTCGTCTCAATGAACACATCAGTAAATGGCAAAACGAAAACTTGAGGAATACATGTGTGCAGCACAGAAACTCCTCCAACTGCCTATTGAGATTCAGTGGTTCCCGACTAGTGATCAAAGAAGCAAACTTCCAGAGATGTAAATGCCTTGAATAATCTCTAATCGCCATAACAACACTGTTAAAGAAAATAAAGGTAGCTTCGTCATTTAAGAGGCAATAGCAAGAATTCTACTCAAAACAATAAAGCCTGCCATCACATAGCAACGTAGAGTTACTTCCACTCAACGTCAACGTCCCAGCAGCCCGGTCTGTGACCAGGTCCCATGGTCTCATATAGTATGAGGCCTCATGGCCTCTTACTAAAACTAGAGCAACTACTACTACTACCTACAACTTGGGCCAGTAGGCCTATACTTTCACCTCAAGTGGTACCTGGAGTTTACCTGGAGAGAGTTCCGGGGGTCAACGCCCCCGCGGCCCGGTCTGTGACCAGGCCTCCTGGTGGATCAGAGCCTGATCAACCAGGCTGTTGCTGCTGGCTGCACGCAAACCAACGTACGAGCCACAGCCCGGCTGGTCAGGAACCGACTTTAGGTGCTTGTCCAGTGCCAGCTTGAAGACTGCCAGGGGTCTGTTGGTAATCCCCCTTATGTATGCTGGGAGGCAGTTGAACAGTCTCGGGCCCCTGACACTTATTGAATGGTCTCTTAACGTGCTAGTGACACCCCTGCTTTTCATTGGGGGGATGTTGCATCGTCTGCCAAGTCTTTTGCTTTCGTAGTGAGTGATTTTCGTGTGCAAGTTCGGTACTAGTCCCTCTAGGATTTTCCAGGTGTATATAATCATGTATCTCTCCCGCCTGCATTCCTGGGAATACAGGTTTAGGAACCTCAAGCGCTCCCAGTAATTGAGGTGTTTTATCTCCGTTATGCGCGCCGTGAAGGTTCTCTGTACATTTTCTAGGTCAGCAATTTCACCTGCCTTGAAAGGTGCTGTTAGTGTGCAGCAATATTCCAGCCTAGATAGAACAAGTGACCTGAAGAGTGTCATCATGGGCTTGGCCTCCCTAGTTTTGAAGGTTCTCATTATCCATCCTGTCATTTTTCTAGCAGATGCGATTGATACAATGTTATGGTCCTTGAAGGTGAGATCCTCCGACATGATCACTCCCAGGTCTTTGACGTTGGTGTTTCGCTCTATTTTGTGGCCAGAATTTGTTTTGTACTCTGATGAAGATTTAATTTCCTCGTGTTTACCATATCTGAGTAATTGAAATTTCTCATCGTTGAACTTCATATTGTTTTCTGCAGCCCACTGAAAGATTTGGTTGATGTCCGCCTGGAGCCTTGCAGTGTCTGCAATGGAAGACTCTGTGCCTATATATACTTTCTGTACCTTGCCCACAAAGAATCACCAATTAATAATCTTGAGGTTAATGATGAGCTTGGGGAAAGCAATCACAAATCACTTAGTTTCAATATATCATGGAATTACCTAGATAACTGCAATCAAGTCTCTTTCCCAGACTTCTGCTTGGCCGATTTCATGGCACTGAGAAATTACCTGGGTGGGCTAAATTTGGATGACCTGACCATGGGTCAGGTTGGTGGTGTTGATTGTCAATATGACGTTTTTCAGAGCATAATTCTAGCTGCCCAGACAACTTTTGTTCCGAGTAGGCAAATTAGATCTAATAAAAATGATCCCAAATGGTTGAACAATAGATTAAAACATCTCACTGGTCAAGAGAGAGGCATATGTAGGCGTATCAAAAGAAGGGATAGACAGTTAAGAAATCAATATATTCAGTTAAGGAGAGAAAAAAAAAGAATAAGGAAAGCTAAAAGGAATCATGAGGCTAAGGTCGCAAGGGATTCAAAGACTAACCCAAAAGGGTTCTTTCAGGTATACAGAAGTAAGATCAGGAACAAGATTGGCCCACTTAAGAGTAACTCAGGTCAGATCACTGACAGTGATAAGGATATGTGTGAAATTTTCAACACTTACTTCCTCTCAGTTTTTACCCAGGAAAATACTAACGAAATTCCAGAAATAATAAATTGTGTAGAACAGGACGATAATAAACTATGGACGATTGCAGTAACTAGTGGCATGGTCCTCAGACAAATAGAGAAATTAAAACCTAACAAATCCCCAGGCCCTGATGAACTGTTTGCAAAAGTTTCAAAGGAATGTAAAGAGGAACTTATCTGGAGGGGTTTATCTGGAGAGAGTTCCGGGGGTCAACGCCCCCGCGGCCCGGTCTGTGACCAGGCCTCCTTAGGTCAGTGTCCCAGGATGCGACCCACACCAGTCGACTAACACCCAGGTACCCATTTTACTGATGGGGAACATAGACAACAGGTGGAAAGAAACACGTCCAATGTTTCTACTCTGGCTGGGAATCGAACCCAGGCCCTCACCGTGTGAAGCGAGAGCGTTAACCACCAGGCCACCAGGCTGCCAAAGGCAGCAAACCTTTGGCTAATCTTTTCAACATATCACTACAAACTGGCAATGTGCCTGGTAAGTGGAAAATGGCAAATGTAATACCTATTTACAAGGCAGGTGACAGGTCCTTAGCTTCGAACTATAGACCAATAAGCCTTACCTCATAAGTGGGAAAATTTATGGAATCAGTAATTACCGAGGCAATTCGTAGCCATTTTGAAAGGCATAAATTGATTAATGAATCTCAACACGGTTTTACAAAGCGTCGTTCCTGTCTTACGAATTTACTAACTTTTTCACTAAGGTATTTGAGGAGGTAGATCATGGTATTGAATATGATATTGTGTATATGGACTTCAGTAAGGCTTTCGTTAGAGTTCCACACCAGAGGCTATTGAGGAAACTTAAGGCACACGGAATAGGAGGAGAAATTTTTTTCTGGGTGGAGGCATGGTTGTCAAATAGGCAGCAGAAAGTTTGCATAAGTGGGGAGAAATCAGAATGGGGGCACGTCACAAGAGGTGTTTCTCAGGGGTCAGCGTTGTGCCCCTTGTTGTTCACAATTTACATAAACGACATAGATGAAGGAATAAATAGTAACATAATCAAATTTGCTGATGACATCAAAATAGGCCGTCCAATTCATTCTAATGAGGAATTAGAGCACTCCAGGATGATTTGAATAGACTGATGCAGTGGTCGGAGAAGTGGCAGATGCAGTTTAATATAGACAAATGCAAAGTTCTAAGTATCAGAAAGGATAATAATCATGCCACATGTAAACTAAATAATGTAGATCTTAATATTACTGATTGCTGAAAGGATTTAGGAGTTCTGGTTAGCAGTAATCTAAAACCAAGGCAACAGTGCATAAGTGTTCGCAATAAAGCTAACTGAATCCTTGGCTTCATATAAAGAAGCAGCATAAATAATAGAAATCTTCAGGTTGTTCTTCAACTCTATATATCCTTGGTTAGGCCTCATTTAGATTATGCTGCTCAGTTCTGGTCACCGTATTACAGAATGGATATAAATGGGCTGGAAAACATACAAAGGAGGATGACAAAGTTGATCTAATGTATCAGAAATCTTCCCTATCAGGATAGACTGAGGACCCTGAATCTGCACTCTCTAGAAAGGCATAGAATTAGGGGGGTAATATGACTGAGATGTATAAATGGAAAACAGGAATAAATAAAGGGGCTGTAAATAGTGTGCTAAAAAATATCTAGCCTAGACAGGACTCGCAGCAGTGGTTTTAAGCTGGAAAAATTCAGATTCAGGAAGGATATAGGAAAGCACTGGTTTGGTAATAGAGTTGTGGATGAGTGGAACAAGCTCCCGAGTACCGTAATAGAAGCTAAGACGTTGTGTAGTTTTAAAAATAGGTTAGATAAAAACATAAATGGGTGTGGGTGGATGTGGGTTGGACCTGACTAGCTGGTGCTACTGGGTCAGAAGCCATGCTCCTTCCTTAAGTGGAGGTGACCTGGCTGGGTGGGCCATTGGTCTAAGCCGGGGGTTGACATGAACCTGCCCTGCATGGGCCAGTAGGCCTGCTGCAGTGTTCCTTCTTTCTTATGTTCTTATCTTCTTATGTATTATTGGTAACGATTGGACAGAGTTCCTGGAGAGCAAAATGTAACGATAAAATGTCACATAGTTGCACTTGTGTTCTTTTATCTCAGCCTCGGGCCTAAATTCTTCCTGACTGAGTTTATTACTAATCTGTCTTCTGTCACAATCTTCCAACATCAGCTTGAACTTCTTGAATAACAAAAAAAGGCACAATACAGTGACTGGAAAGATACACAAATAATCCGCACATAGAAGAGATGAGCTTAAGACGACGTTTCGGTCAGACTCCTCTCTTCTATGTGAGGGTTATTTGTGTATTGAACTTCTTGGTTTCTGTCTTTCCTTTGCCACTTCACCTACTCCTTGATCTTGCATCGATCTGATTACCTTCTTTGATTCCTTTTGCTAGTCTCAACTCTCGGAATCTTCCAGATCTGTCGACTTTTTATGGTGCTTTCATTCCTGTCTTCACAAACTTTTGTCTAAGAATTGCCACCTTCATCGACGCTATCAACTTGCCATTTTTTCTCTTAAATCTTATACCAATATTGTCATCATTTCTTCTCGCTCTCTGACTCACGTACCTCCACTCCTCTGGTTTCTAACCCTCTTCATCGCATCAAGATTCTTCCCCTGAATCTCGAGGATTACCTCCGCTCTCTGACTCACGTACCTCCACTCCTCTGGTTTCTAACCCTCTTCATCGCATCAAGAGATCTTTCAACAATAAACATCGTACTCCCACCTCTGTCCTCCTGACTTTGATCTTGTTCAATGTTTCCAAGTTATCTGTCACTCTCTACCTCATTTCTGTGGTTTTCCTAAAACTCATAAACCTAATATCCCTCTACATCTCATCATTTCCTCCCAAGATTCTCTCTCACATTATCTTGCCTCCTGGCTGGCCAAGACTCTCACTCCTTTTCTAGGAACTTTTTCTCCTGCTCTCCTCCGTGACTCTAAAGACTTCATCGAACGTGTTCGGCCACATCCGACCTGTAAAATGCTAAGTCAGGACGTTGAGTCCTTCTTCATTAATGTTCCTCTTGGTAATGTTTTCGATTTTCTTAGAGCGGGTGCTAGTGAAGGGTTACTTCATCTTCCAAGACCTACTGATGCCTTTCTTGATGCTATAAGTCATTGTGTGGATTGCAGCTTTTTCTCCTTTCAATGTAATTTTTATTCTCAAAACTTCGGTGTTGTTATGGGCTTTCCTCTATCCCCTATTCTTCATAACCTTTATATGGAATACATCGAAGCTGATCTCCTTCCTACGTTAGTGTGCATCCTTCTCTCTGGCTCTGTTACACAGATGGTATCTTTGCTCTTTGGCCACATTACTCGAGTCTCTTCCATCTGTTTCTCAATACATTTAACAGTCTTGATACTTCTATCCTGTTCATATATGAATGGGAATCTCACTCTTCTCTTCCTTTCCTTGATGTACTTGTCCACCGCTCGACAACAGGCTTCCCGTTTTCCGTTTATCGTAAGACTCTGCACAGTGGTATGTACATTTGCTACTTTTCTTACCATGCTCACTCTCTTTCTCCGTGACCTCCGTATTTGTGATCCTCATTTCCTTGACCCAGAAATTTCCACTCGTTGCAATTCGTTCTCTTCCTTTAACTACCTTTTGATTTCATATATTTTACCTTCTCACTTGCTAAACGGATTTTTTTTCTCTCACAAATTCTCTACCTCAGTGAAATTTGTTCTTTGTCTTCCCTATATTTTCAGTCTCTGCGCTTCTTAGACATCAAATTTACTTTTCGCCAAACACCCTTTGTAGTAATCTAGTTCGTACCTCTCCTGCTACTGATCCTTCCGGAGTCTACTCCATTTCCTGCTAGTGCTAGACTTTCAGACACCAATAATGCTCTTTTCTGTCATGTTAGAGATCACAGTTAACCTCCTTACTGGTCCTCTGTCAAAACTATTTACCCTTCTTCTAGCCTTCACAGATGCCATCTTGTTGAAGAATCTCTTATTCACAATTTTCCTAATATGAATCTTAGTCGTGCTTGCGTTTCTGTACATACCTTCCTTTCTCATTACATTGTCAGATGCTCCAAACTGCAGAACACTCGAGATTTAACCAGATCTTTATCTTCTTCTCTCCTTACCTCTTTTCGTTTCCAAATTTTCTTTGTATTTTCTTTCTTCTGCCTAAGTGAGTTGTGTCCTATGAGTTGTTTCCCCTGTGTTATTGGTCTCACCCTCGTGCACCATTAACTCCACTGCAAAGGTTTTTTATTCTTTTTCTCTCTTGTCCTTAGACTACCTCTACGACTACTACTACTGTTACTACTACTACTACTATTAGTATTGCCTCGCACTCCACTTTCTGACCCTTGTGTCGCTTTCACTACTCCCTTGTTATTACTACCTCTGCTACTATTACGCTAATTACTACTACTACTACTACTACGACTATTACTACTACTACTACTTCCATCACTACATGTACCATTACTACTACCATTACAATAATGTTTTATCACTGATTTCATCATTGCTTAGTTAATCTTAAGTTAATTTTAAGCCAGCCCGTAATGCTATGCATATAAGTGGCTTTGGCATGCTGCTCTTACCTGCTCTTACCTGCTCTTACTTCCACTTGTTCTCTCCTGGTACGGGCCCTTTCCCCGCCCCCCCCAATCATAAAAATACTGACTCCATTCCCTTCGTGAATAGTTTATTGTCCAAGTCGGACCGAAAAGTCGTCATAGGTGTCATTCTCCTTTGGGAGGATTATTGTATATTCGTGAAGTTAATAAGTGTCGTCCAGGAATTCACTTACATTTGGAATAACAAACTACAAGAAGTTGTCTAACAGAACTAACTACACGAAGTCGCTAAAATGATCATTAGGTGAAGATTTTAGACAATTCTCCAGCAAAACTCATTTAAGTTTACCCTTCTAAATCACTTTTATATTTCACCAGTATACATTAATATACAGTATACATTAATATACAGTATACATTAATATACAGTATACATTAATATACAGTATACATTAATATACAGTATACATTAATATATTGTGAGGGCAGTAAACTTTGCAATGCTTAAATTCACAATATTCTCGTCAGAAAAGTTAGAGGTTATATTCTTGTGCCTTCCTGTACGACGCTGTCACGACACTTGCCTCTCAATGATGAAGCGGCCCCTGGGAAGATCGATGAAGCGGCCCCTGGGAAGATCGATGAAGCGGCCCCTGGGAAGATCGATGAAGCGGCCCCTGGGAAGATCGATGAAGCGGCCCCTGGAAAGATCGATGAAGCGGCCCCTGGAAAGATCGATGAAGCGGCCCCTGGAAAGATCGATGAAGCGGCCCCTGGAAAGATCGATGAAGTGGCCCTGGAAAGATCGATGAAGCGGCTCCTGGAAAGATCGAGTCTGATTCTCGACGAACGATTCAAATAATTGCCCATATTCGATTTCAAGAAAACATGGGACTAAATTCTCATCACAGTTGTAACAATATTTCTTCTTCCTCCCTGTATTTTATTCCTTAGCAACTGAGTTTGTTCCCAAGCCTGTTCTAAGATACCGCTTTGTTAATTCGAGTGCCAATGAAGCAGATGGTTCTTGGGCTACACCTGACCTGCCGCCGTTTTCCTCTGACTGGCAGACTGTCAGAGAAACACTCCGGAGTACGACTGTTATTGTTACCAGCGAGGAAACGGAGTGGAAAGTCGAGACTAAAGGGAACTCTCTGTACAGCAGACGCACCAGATAAGAAAACCACATTGACTGATCAGTCACTAGCTTATTAAGAATTAATTCACGATGCTGCCCAACAGTTAAATAATAATGATATTAGTTGCTAATGGAACGAGAAATATACCAACGCTGTAGGAATGGTCTTCGCAGAGTACGCAGCACATATACCATCCCCTGACTCGAAACACATAATAGTGTTATTACGTAACCAGCCGAAACATTCTGTAGTTAATGATATCATGCTATAATGCAGTACAATGATATCATGCTATAATGCAGTACAATGATATCATGCTATAATGCAGTACAATGACATCATGCTATAATGCAGTACAATGATATCATGCTATAATGCAGTACAATGATATCATGCTATAATGCAGTACAATGATATCATGCTATAATGCAGTACAATATCATGCTATAATGCAGTACAATGATATCATGCTATAATGCAGTACAATGATATCATGCTATAATGCAGTACAATGATATCATGCTATAATGCAGTACAATGATATCATGCTATAATGCAGTACAATGATATCATGCTATAATGCAGTACAATGATATCATGCTATAATGCAGTACAATGATATCATGCTATAATGCAGTACAATGATATCATGCTATAATGCAGTACAATGATATCATGCTATAATGCAGTACAATGCAGTCATAATGCAGTGAAGCGTTAATGTTATGAAACATAATGGTTCAGGAGGAGAACCCTTTATTACGAACATAGGTACTGCTCAAAGGTATGTTGTACCTGACAGTAATGAGAAAATACCAGCGAGGAAGCAATCTCTTTAGTAGTCAAGAAATTATATTTAATGAACTATTTACCTGATGCATTTTGAGTACCAATGTATTCCCATCACCAGTGTAACTAATAATAATTCCCAGTTAGATACTAGACACCATTATATGAACAGACTACCAGACAGAGCAAGAAAAAGTACTCTGGCTACAGCCAATGCATCCATATGGAGGACAGAACGCTGATATGTGATAATCAGCTGGAAGTAGATAAGGCACAGACCTCCAAGACTAGCCTGGAACTCACCCCTCAGTCTGAATGGCTGACCTTCACAAATAGTAACCATCCTAGAGCATGAATGGGGAAGGGTGCCTTGTTAATACTGTAATTATGCTATCATAATCATTATTGTCATTTAGTCTATGTAATATATTTATACCAGTGTAACAGACCAGACTCAGATTCATATTCCGCTCATGTCTGTGTGGGTAGTGCCAGTTGTAAGCAGGACGTCTTTGAGACTGGGCCATGGCTAGGCAGATCAATATTCATCACTACAATATACGTTACCAGAGAAAGTGCCAGTATTATTCCAACCCTCAGTCATTCTCTGGTCAACCTATGACAGCATGCTTTAAGCTGATTACTGATGGAATACAGGATGAGAGGTTACATGTGATACACGCTTACTTTAAAAGGTATTCTCGGTGCATGCTATACTTCAACACTCCTTTTCACCCTGCTTCCCCGCCTGCTTTTTGCCATGCTCCCCTCCCTGTTCTTTTCCCAACGTTCTGCTTCCATTCTTCACCTATTTTCCTGCCAAGCTTGTGTCTCCCATTCTCCAGTCCTCTTCCCACCAAAATTCAGAGCTCCAGTTTTCCAGCCCTCTTCCTGCAACATTCCCAGCTCCTATTCGCATAACCCTCTTCCATTTTATTCTCACCTTTACCTCTTCCCCTCTTCCCACCACACTTCCAGTTCCCATTCCCATCCCTCTTCCCACCACAGCTTCCATTTTCACCACTCTTCCTACTATTCTTCCATCGCCTATTTCTGTACCTTTCTTACTGCTGCATCCCCTCACCTGCTCCCTAACCCTCGTCCCGTCAACACATTTTCTGCCTGATGACAGATGTACCTGGGATGGAGTGAGTGTAAGTAATGGAGAGTCACTTACACAACACTTCCTGCCTGACAACCTGTTAATCCAACAGAGATTTTTGTTTCAGAATCCAGTTTGAACAGTATCCATTAGTAAAAACATAGACTGACATGTGTGGGGGAAGCTTGGTATATGTTGCAAAATTAAAAAGTTGGTTTAGCCTTAATTCTTGTTGAATGAGTTTGAACAAACACATAATTAATATTGTACTTATTTTGAGCCATATGGGGGCAGAAAGCTCGAGATACTCTCTTCAGAATTTTCATTACAAGTACGTTGGTTACAGTATAATGTGTTGGTATCAAAGTCTTCATTCAAACGTCCATAGATATTTCAGGTGAGTTCTGCACTCGCCACAAACAGGTGAACAATCCATGCCCATCCACTCTTGAACTTGGAGGTGGGATCGAGAGCTGTGGTACTGGGCAGCTGGTAATGTAGGAGACAGAGTCTGAATCTGCATAGTTGTTGATACCTTCTCGGTAAATCGTCGGTAACACAGTGCATTTAAAGTCTCATCGGTAGGACCAAAGACGAGACAAACAAGCACTTCTCCACTAGCATTATGTACTTTTTCTTTCGTGGAGTCACTGCTTCTTCACGGGGACTCGTCTTCCGATACCTACGATGTGTGACGTGGTAATGCAACCCGCAGTCGCATGTACAAATGATAGCATACGACAGATATCAGCATCAATAGACTTGATTGTCGACTGAGTATTTCTTGCTTATTGCTTCAGTGCTTTCAACCAGACTAAACAAACAGTGAATAAGGTGTGATATCGGCATGCGGACACACGAGAGCAAGGAGAACACAGATAAACCCTCACGTAGGAGAGAGAGAAAAGCTTATGACGAAGTGTCGGCCTGACTTGGACCATTTACAAATCACACTGACAGAAGAGAGTTAGTCAGTATACATAGGCGAGGGGGACAGGGACGGGAGAGAGGTAGAAAAATAAGCAGTGGTAGTGCTGGTAGTGGAAGTTGTAGTAGAAGCGGTGAAGGTAATGGAAAATAGGGGAAGTACTTTTGCCACAAGAGAAGGAGAGAGAAGGGAGGCAGTTGTAGTAGTAATAATAGTAGAAAAGGTAGAAGCAGTAATAGTAGTAATGGAGCGGAAGTCGAAGTGTATCTTGTAGTAGTATTAATAATAATAATAATAATCTTTATTTACTACAAGTACATGTACAAGGTATACAGACCATAGCTGACATCAGTGACATACCACTATATAGAAAGCCGCTTGTTATGCTGAGCATTTCCCGCAAATTAGGTCAGTTTTGTCCCAGGATGCGACCCACACCAGTCCACTAACACCCAGGTACCCAGTTGAAACTGATGGTTGAACAGGGACACCAGATGTCTTACGGAAACACGTCCCTGATGTTTTTCAGCCGCAAATAGTCTGAGTCGGACAGTAACGTAATGTGTGGGTTATTTGTGTCTTGTTCCAGTCACGGTATTGTGACTTCTTGTTCTTGAAGAACTGGGAGATCAGTGTATTGTCCCATGACTGTTGTTGCTTTTGAGCAGCACCTGGGAACTGCAGTGAAGGATTTCGACTTGAATCACTGTGAAGGGTAGACACTTTTACATTAAAATGGTATAAAATACCGACAGGTTGTTAGGTAAGACACATATGCAACAGTTAGGTATCTTTATTTCGAAACGTTTCGCCTACACAGTAGGCTTCTTCAGTCGAGTACAGAAAAGTTGATAGAAGCAGAAGAGACTTGAAGACGATGTAATCAGTCCATCACCCTTAAAGTTTTGAGGTGGTCAGTCCCTTAGTCTGGAGAAGAGCATTGTTCCAAAGTCTGAAACAATATGGAGTTGAAGTGACAGGATGGAGCCTTATATAGCGCCAGGAGGTGAGACGTAGGTCACTAGAAGAGGTAAGAACGCAGATGTTGGGAGGTCAGGTCCCTCTCAAATCCAGCCTTGGTACAGACCTGCAATCAACTTCGACAACCTCTACTAGTGAGAACGGCTGGATTTGAGAGGGACCTGACCTCCCAACATCTGCGTTCTTACCTCTTCTAGTGACCTACGTCTCACCTCCTGGCGCTATATAAGGCTCCATCCTGTCACTTCATCTCCATATTGTTTCAGACTTTGGAACAATGCTCTTCTCCAGACTGAGGGACTGACCACCTCAAAACTTTAAGGGTGATGGACTGATTACATCGTCTTCAAGCCTCTTCTGCTTCTATCAACTTTTCTGTACTCGACTGAAGAAGCCTACTGTGTAGGCGAAACGTTTCGAAATAAAGATACCTAACTGTTGCATATGTGTCTTACCTAACAGACACTTTTACACTGCAGTGAGTGAGGCAGACATGTCACTGCAAAGGCTACTGAAGTGAGGCATTGGGAACTGCAGTAAAGGAGATGAACCTGTGACACCGAGACACTGCAGTGAGATTGATTTGTGTCACTGTTGTTTGTGGACACCTGGAATGAGAAAAACCTGTGTCACTGTGAAAGATAAAAACCTGGGCACTGCAGTGGGGAAAACCTGTGTCACTGAAGTGAAGTGACACAGCGCCAGACGTTCAACAGAGGTGAAACTTCAGCTTTAGTCCGGGTAGAGATCACTTCATCCTGGAAAGAAACCACAATGCTGACTTCACATAATTGCTTCAATGAGGACAGTGCACCCAGGTCATGATTCAATAAATGTTGACAAATGTTGAAAAAGTAGCAGATGTAAATTACAATAAAAATCTAAACATTACATCAGCTGTTCGATGGAAACATGTATATTTTTATTATTTAATTGAAAAAATAGCGTCAGTAACCTAAACACTCACAGAAAAGTCGTCTCAAATGAGAGCACAACATAACAGAAGTAACAGTAGCAGCGACAATCAACAACCCCATCACCACAACATAACAGAGGTTACAGTAGCAGCGACAATCAACAACCTCATCACCACAACATAACAGAGGTTACAGTAGCAGCGACAATCAACATCCTCATCACCATAACATAACAGAGGTTACAGTAGCAGCGACAATCAACAACCCCATCACCACAACATAACAGAGGTAACAGTAGCAGCGACAGTCAACAAATTCATCACCACAACATAACAGAAGTAACAGTAGCAGCGACAATCAACAACCTCATCACCACAACATAACAGAGGTTACAGTAGCAGCGACAATCAACAACCCCATCACCACAACATAACAGAAGTAACAGTAGCAGCGACAATCAACAACCTCATCACCACAACATAACAGAAGTAACAGTAGCAGCGACAATCAACAACCTCATCACCACAACATAACAGAAGTAACAGTAGCAGCGACAATCAACAACCTCATCACCACAACATAACAGAAGTAACAGTAGCAGCGACAATCAACAACTCCATCACCACAACATAACAGAAGTAACAGTAGCAGCGACAATCAACAACTCCATCACCACAACATAACAGAAGTAACAGTAGCAGCGACAATCAACAACTCCATCACCACAACATAACAGAAGTAACAGTAGCAGCGACAATCAACAACTCCATCACCACAACATAACAGAAGTAACAGTAGCAGCGACAATCAACAACCTCATCACCACAACATAACACAGGTTACAGTAGCAGCGACAATCAACAACCCCATCACCACAACATAACACAGGTTACAGTAGCAGCGACAATCAACAACCCCATCACCACAACATAACACAGGTTACAGTAGCAGCGACAATCAACAACCTCATCACCACAACATAACAGAGGTTACAGTAGCAGCGACAATCAACAACCCCATCACCACAACATAACACAGGTTACAGTAGCAGCGACAATCAACAACCCCATCACCACAACATAACACAGGTTACAGTAGCAGCGACAATCAACAACCTCATCACCACAACATAACAGAGGTTACAGTAGCAGCGACAATCAACAACCCCATCACCACAACATAACACAGGTTACAGTAGCAGCGACAATCAACAACCCCATCACAACAACATAACACAGGTTACAGTAGCAGCGACAATCAACAACACCATCACCACAACATAACAGAGGTTACAGTAGCAGCGACAATCAACAACCTCATCACCACAACATAACAGAGGTTACAGTAGCAGCGACAATCAACAACCCCATCACCACAACATAACACAGGTTACAGTAGCAGCGACAATCAACAACACCATCACCACAACATAACAGAGGTTACAGTAGCAGCGACAATCAACAACCTCATCACCACAACATAACAGAGGTTACAGTAGCAGCGACAATCAACAACCCCATCACCACAACATAACACAGGTTACAGTAGCAGCGACAATCAACAACACCATCACCACAACATAACAGAGGTTACAGTAGCAGCGACAATCAACAACCTCATCACCACAACATAACTGAGGTTACAGTAGCAGCGACAATCAACAACCTCATCACCACAACATAACAGAGGTTACAGTAGCAGCGACAATCAACAACCTCATCACCACAACATAACAGAGGTTACAGTAGCAGCGACAATCAACAACCCCATCACCACAACATAACAGAGGTTACAGTAGCAGCGACAATCAACAACCCCATCACCACAACATAACAGAGGTTACAGTAGCAGCGACAATCAACAACCTCATCACCACAACATAACAGAGGTTACAGTAGCAGCGACAATCAACAATCTCATCACCACAACATAACAGAGGTTACAGTAGCAGCGACAATCAACAACCCCATCACCACAACATAACAGCAGTTACAGTAGCAGCGACAATCAACAACCTCATCACCACAACATAACAGAAGTTACAGTAGCAGCGACAATCAACAACCCAATCACCACAATCTAACAGCAGTTACAGTAGCAGCGACAATCAACAACCCCATCACCACAGCATAACAGAAGTTACAGTAGCAGCGACAATCAACAACCCCATCACCACAGCATAACAGCAGTTACAGTAGCAGCGACAATCAACAACCCCATCACCACAACATAACAGAGGTTACAGTAGCAGCGACAATCAACAACCCCATCACCTCAACATAACAGCAGTTACAGTAGCAGCGACAATCAACAACCCCATCACCACAACATAACAGCAGTTACAGTAGCAGCGACAATCAACAACCCCATCACCACAACATAACAGAGGTTACAGTAGCAGCGACAATCAACAACCTCATCACCACAACATAACAGAGGTTACAGTAGCGGCGACAATCAACAACCTCATCACCACAACATAACAGAAGTTAAAGTAGCAGCGACAATCAACAACCCCATCACCACAATCTAACAGCAGTTACAGTAGCAGCGACAATCAACAACCCCATCACCACAATCTAACAGCAGTTACAGTAGCAGCGACAATCAACAACCCCATCACTACAACATAACAGAAGTTACAGTAGCAGCGACAATCAACAACCCCATCACCACAACATAACAGCAGTTACAGTAGCAGCGACAATCAACAACCCCATCACCACAACATAACAGAGGTTACAGTAGTAGCGACAATCAACAACCTCATCACCACAACATAACAGCAGTTACAGTAGCAGCGACAATCAACAACCCCATCACCACAACATAACAGCAGTTACAATAGCAGCTACAATCAACAACCCCATCACCACAACATAACAGAGGTTACAGTAGCAGCGACAATCAACAACCCCATCACCACAATCTAACAGCAGTTACAGTAGCAGCGACAATCAACAACCCCATCACCACAACATAACAGCAGTTACAGTAGCAGCGACAATCAACAACCTCATCACCACAACATAACAGAAGTAACAGTAGCAGCGACAATCAACAACTCCATCACCACAACATAACAGAAGTAACAGTAGCAGCGACAATCAACAACCTCATCACCACAACATAACAGAGGTTACAGTAGCAGCGACAATCAACAACCTCATCACCACAACATAACAGAGGTTACAGTAGCAGCGACAATCAACAACCCCATCACCACAACATAACAGAGGTTACAGTAGCAGCGACAATCAACAACCCCATCACCACAACATAACAGAGGTTACAGTAGCAGCGACAATCAACAACCTCATCACCACAACATAACTGAGGTTACAGTAGCAGCGACAATCAACAACCTCATCACCACAACATAACAGAGGTTACAGTAGCAGCGACAATCAACAACCTCATCACCACAACATAACAGAGGTTACAGTAGCAGCGACAATCAACAACCCCATCACCACCACATAACAGCAGTTACAGTAGCAGCGACAATCAACAACCTCATCACCACAACATAACAGAAGTTACAGTAGCAGCGACAATCAACAACCCCATCACCACAACATAGCAGAAGTTACAGTAGCAGCGACAATCAACAGCCCCATCACCACAACATAACAGCAATTACAGTAGCAGCGACAATCAACAACCTCATCACCACAACATAACAGAAGTTACACTAGCAGCGACAATCAACAACCCCATCACCACAACATAGCAGAAGTTACAGTAGCAGCGACAATCAACAGCCCCATCACCACAACATAACAGCAGTTACAGTAGCAGCGACAATCAACAACCCCATCACCACAACATAGCAGAAGTTACAGTAGCAGCGACAATCAACAGCCCCATCACCACAACATAACAGCAGTTACAGTAGCAGCGACAATCAACAACCCAATCTCCACAATCTAACAGCAGTTACAGTAGCAGCGACAATCAACAACCCCATCACCACAGCATAACAGAAGTTACAGTAGCAGCGACATTCAACAACCCCATCACCACAGCATAACAGAAGTTACAGTAGCAGCGACAATCAACAACCCCATCACCACAACATAACAGCAGTTACAGTAGCAGCGACAATCAACAACCCCATCACCACAACACAACAGAGGTTACAGTAGCGGCGACAATCAACAACCTCATCACCACAACATAACAGAAGTTAAAGTAGGAGCGACAATCAACAACCCCATCACCACAATCTAACGGCAGTTACAGTAGCAGCGACAATCAACAACCCCATCACCACAATCTAACAGCAGTTACAGTAGCAACGACAATCAACAACCCCATCACCACAACATAACAGCAGTTACAGTAGCAGCGACAATCAACAACCCCATCACCACAACATAGCAGAGGTTACAGTAGTAGCGACAATCAACAACCTCATCACCACAACATAACAGCAGTTACAGTAGCAGCGACAATCAACAACCCCATCACCACAACATAACAGCAGTTACAATAGCAGCTACAATCAACAACCCCATCACCACAACATAACAGAGGTTACAGTAGCAGTGACAATCAACAACCCCATCACCACAATCTAACAGCAGTTACAGTAGCAGAGACAATCAACAACCCCATCACGACAACATAACAGCAGTTACAATAGCAGCGACAATCAACAACCCCATCACCACAACATAACAGAGGTTACAGTAGCAGCTACAATCAACAACCCCATCACCACAACATAACAGAGGTTACAGTAGCAGCGACAATCAACAACCCCATCACCACAACATAGCAGTTACAGTAGCAGCGACAATCAACAACCCCATCACCACAACATAACAGAGGTTAGAGTAGCAGCTACAATCAACAACCCCATCACCACAACATAACAGAGGTTACAGTAGCAGCGACAATCAACAACCTCATCACGACAACATAACAGCAGTTACAGTAGCAGCGACAATCAACAACCCCATCACCACAACATAACAGCAGTTACAATAGCAGCTACAATCAACAACCCCATCACCACAACATAACAGAGGTTACAGTAGCAGCGACAATCAACAACCCCATCACCATAATCTAACAGCAGTTACAGTAGCAGCGACAATCAACAACCCCATCACCACAACATAACAGCAGTTACAGTAGCAGCGACAATCAACAACCCCATCACCACAACATAACAGCAGTTACAGTAGCAGCGACAATCAACAACCCCATCACCACAGCATAACAGAGGTTACAGTAGCAGCGACAATCAACAACCTCATCACCACAGCATAACAGAGGTTACAGTAGCAGCGACAATCAGTAACCTCATCACCACAACATAACAGAGCTTACAGTAGCAGCGACAATCAACAACCTCATCACCACAACATAACAGAGGTTACAGTAGCAGCAACAATCAACAACCCCATCACCACAACATAACATAAGTTACAGTAGCAGCGACAATCAACAATCCCATCACCACAACATAACAGCAGTTACAGTAGCAGCGACAATCAACAACCCCATCACCACAACATAACAGAGGTTACAGTAGCAGCGACAATCAACAACCCCGTCACCACAACATAACAGAGGTTACAGTAGCAGCGACAATCAACAACCTCATCACCACAACATAACAGAGGTTACAGTAGCAGCGACAATCAACAACCCCATCACCACAACATAACAGAGGTTACAGTAGCAGCGACAATCAACAACCCCATCACCACAACATAACAGAGGTTACAGTAGCAGCGACAATCAACAACCCCATCACCACAGTCTAACAGCAGTTACAGTAGCAGCGACAATCAACAACCCCATCACCACAGTCTAACAGCAGTTACAGTAGCAGCGACAATCAACAACCCCATCACCTCAACATAACAGAAGTTACAGTAGCAGCTACAATCAACAACCCCATCACCACAACATAACAGCAGTTACAATAGCAGCGACAATCAACAACCTCATCACCTCAACATAACAGAAGTTACAGTAGCAGCGACAATCAACAACCCCATCACCACAACATAACAGCAGTTACAATAGCAGCTACAATCAACAACCCCATCACCACAACATGACAGCAGTTACAATAGCAGCTACAATCAACAACCCCATCACCACAACATAACAGCAGTTACAATAGCAGCTACAATCAACAACCCCATCACCACAGTCTAACAGAAGTCACACTTTGCCGGAGCATCAGACTTCCTCTGACTAGAACAAAAGAATGTGACTCGGGAGAGTAAACGATGTAATTTTAAGGTGATCACTCACTCAGCCTCGTTAGGTAGTGCTCAGTTTATAAACCTTAAAGGAAGAGAGACAGAGAGAGAGAGAGAGAAAAAGCAGAAGCAGAGAAGCTTTCTCAAGTGGTACAGGCTACCACTGAGCAATTCTTAAAAGATCAAACAAGAGAAGTCTAAAGTGGTAAAGGCCACCACTTAGATCAAACAAGAGAAGTCTAAAGTGGTACAGACCACCACTGAACAGTTCTCAACAGATCAAACAAGCGAAGGAGAATCACTGCACACTGCTAAGTACACTTGATGAAAAAGAATGTTGCTAATGAGGACTCTGAGTGCGGTACCTTTGCGACGTCTCGGTGATTGCTGATGATACCCGAGGAAATTCTCACTAATGGGAAAACTTTGCGTAACCTTTGCAATTAGTTTTCAGCTCTCAAAATTTAACTAGAAAAAGCAACTTAAGGATGTTAAGTAGAGAGGTAGAGAACTTAGATAGTGTTAAGTAGAGAGGTAGAGAACTTAGATACAGTGTTAAGTAGAGAGGTAGAGAACTTAGATAGTGTTAAGTAGAGAGGTAGAGAACTTAGATACAGTGTTAAGTAGAGAGGTAGAGAACTTAGATAGTGTTAAGTAGAGAGGTAGAGAACTTAGATACAGTGTTAAGTAGAGAGGTAGAGGACTTAGATACAGTGTTAAGTAGAGAGGTAGAGAACTTAAGATAAGATAAGATAAGATAAGATTTCGTTCGGATTTTTAACCCCGGAGGGTTAGCCACCCAGGGTAACCCAAGAAAGTCAGTGCGTCATCGAGGACTGTCTAACTTATTTCCATTGGGGTCCTTAATCTTGTCCCCCAGGATGCGACCCACACCAGTCGACTAACACCCAGGTACCTATTTGCTGCTAGGTGAACAGGACAACAGGTGTAAGGAAACGTGTCGAAATGTTTCCACCCGCCGGGAATCGAACCCGGGCCCTCCGTGTGTGAAGCGGGAGCTTTAGCCACCAGGCCACCGGTAGAGAACTTAGATACAGTGTTAAGTAGAGAGGAAGAGAACTTAGATACAGTGTTAAGTAAAGAGGTAGAGAACTAAGATACAGTGTTAAGTAGAGAGGTAGAGGACTTAGATACAGTGTTAAGTAAAGAGGTAGAGAACTTAGATACAGTGTTAAGTAGAGAGGTAGAGGACTTAGATACAGTGTTAAGTAAAGAGGTAGAGAACTTAGATACAGTGTTAAGTAGAGAGGTAGAGAACTTAGATACAGTGTTAAGTAAAGAGGTAGAGAACTTAGATACAGTGTTAAGTAGAGAGGTAGAGGACTTAGATACAGTGTTAAGTAGAGAGGTAGAGAACTTGGATTCAGTGTTAAGTAGAAAAGTAGAGGACTTAGATGCAGTGTTAAATAGAGAGATAGACGACCTTGATTCAGTGTTAAGTAGTGAGGTAGTCGACATAGTCAGTGTTAAGTAGTGAGGTAGAGGACTTAGATACAGTGTTAAGTAGTGAGGTAGAGGACTTAGATACAGTGTTAAATAGATAGAAGACTTAGATACAGTGTTAAATAGATAGAGGACTTAGATACAGTGTAAAGTAGAGAGGTAGACGACATAGTCAGTGTTAAGTAGAGAGGTAGAGGACTTAGATACAGTGTTAAGTAGAAAAGTAGAGGACTTAGATACAGTGTTAAATAGAGAGATAGACGACCTTGATACAGTGTAAAGTAGAGAGGTAGACGACATAGTGTTAAGTAGTGAGGTAGAGGACTTAGATAAAAGTAGCAAAAAATTTTTGTCAATGGTAAGAGCATTCTACAGTATTAGCTGTAAGAAACGTACAGATGTAACAACAAGCAACGTACAGATGTAACAACAAGCAACGTACAGATGTAACAACAAGCAACGTACAGATGTAACAACAAGCAACGTACAGATGTAACAACAAGCAACGTACAGATGTAACAACAAGCAACGTACAGATGTAACAACAAGCAACGTACAGATGTAACAACAAGCAACGTACAGATGTAACAATAAGCAACGTACAGATGTAACAACAAGCAACGTACAGATGTAACAACAAGCAACGTACAGATGTAACAACAAGCAACGTACAGATGTAACAACAAGCAACGTACAGATGTAACAACAAGCAACGTACAGATGTAACAACAAGCAACGTACAGATGTAACAACAAGCAACGTACAGATGTAACAATAAGCAACGTACAGATGTAACAACAAGCAACGTACAGATGTAACAACAAGCAACGTACAGATGTAACAATAAGCAACGTACAGATGTAACAACAAGCAACGTACAGATGTAACAACAAGCAACGTACAGATGTAACAACAAGCAACGTACAGATGTAACAACAAGCAACGTACAGATGTAACAACAAGCAACGTACAGATGTAACAATAAGCAACGTACAGATGTAACAACAAGCAACGTACATATGTAACAACAAGCAACGTACATATGTAACAACAAGCAACGTACAGATGTAACAATAAGCAACGTACAGATGTAACAATAAGCAACGTACAGATGTAACAACAAGCAACGTACAGATGTAACAACAAGCAACGTACAGATGTAACAACAAGCAACGTACAGATGTAACAACAAGCAACGTACAGATGTAACAATAAGCAACGTACAGATGTAACAATAAGCAACGTACAGATGTAACAACAAGCAACGTACATATGTAACAACAAGCAACGTACATATGTAACAACAAGCAACGTACAGATGTAACAATAAGCAACGTACAGATGTAACAATAAGCAACGTACAGATGTAACAACAAGCAACGTACAAATGTAACAGCCAGCAACATAGAGGTAACAGCAAGCGACGTACAGATGTAACGACAAGCAACGTACATATGTAACAACAAGCAACGTACAGATTACATCGACTCAAGGCTGAGGGACTGATTACCACAAGCTCCTCTCCTGTTCTTCATCATTCTCCTTTGTATGGACTGATGAAGCCACTGTGTGGTGAAACATTTCCTCATTAAAGATACCCAAGTGTTGCACATGTGTCTAATTTATCAAGGTACTATGATACCATAAGTAACACACGGTGAAAGCTAAAGCAACACACGTTGATTGTTGTGAGTAAAGTACAGTACAACCTGGAAGAAACGTTGTAAGGTACAGTGGTTGCTGTATGTAAGTGATCTTGAAAGTTGTCAGTAACATACTGAAGAAGCATTAAGCTATGTACAGTGGTAACTGAAAGGTGGAGTCGTAGCTGGAATAACGTACAGTAGTTGCTCAGACTAACGTACAATGGTACTTGTAAATAACGTACATTGGTATCAGTGAGCAATGAACAATGCTAACCGTGAGTAACATATAGTGATATCTGTAAGTAACGCACAGTGGTGGTTTAGAAAGACACATAAGCAAACACTGTGACATATTTATTAGAAAACGTTTCGGTCCTGGGACCTTGATCACTTCTAACACAGAGAGGTTGAAAGACATTATGTATAGGTGGAGAGTGAGGTGTGAGTGACGCATGGTGACCTGAGTGAGGTGTGAGTGACGCATGGTGACCTGAGTGAGGTGTGAGTGACGCATGGTGACCTGAGTGACGTGTGAGTGACGCATGGTGACCTGAGTGACGTGTGAGTGACGCATGGTGACCTGAGTGAGGTGTGAGTGACGCATGGTGACCTGAGTGAGGTGTGAGTGATGAATGGTGACCTGAGTGACGTGTGAGTGATGAATGGTGACCTGAGTGAGGTGTGAGCGATGCATGGTGACCTGAGTGAGGTGTGAGTGACGCATGGTGACCTGAGTGAGGTGTGAGTGATGCATGGTGACCTGAGTGAGGTGTGAGTGATGAATGGTGACCTGAGTGAGGTGTGAGCGATGCATGGTGACCTGAGTGAGGTGTGAGTGACGCATGGTGACCTGAGTGAGGTGTGAGTGACGCATGGTGACCTGAGTGACGTGTGAGTGACGCATGGTGACCTGAGTGACGTGTGAGTGACGCATGGTGACCTGAGTGAGGTGTGAGTGACGCATGGTGACCTGAGTGAGGTGTGAGTGATGCATGGTGACCTGAGTGACGTGTGAGTGATGAATGGTGATCTGAGTGAGGTGTGAGCGATGCATGGTGACCTGAGTGAGGTGTGAGTGACGCATGGTGACCTGAGTGAGGTGTGAGTGATGCATGGTGACCTGAGTGAGGTGTGAGTGATGAATGGTGACCTGAGTGAGGTGTGAGCGATGCATGGTGACCTGAGTGAGGTGTGAGTGACGCATGGTGACCTGAGTGAGGTGTGAGTGACGCATGGTGACCTGAGTGAGGTGTGAGTGACGCATGGTGACCTGAGTGAGGTGTGAGTGACGCATGGTGACCTGAGTGACGTGTGAGTGACGCATGGTGACCTGAGTGAGGTGTGAGTGACGCATGGTGACCTGAGTGAGGTGAGTGACGCATGGTGACCTGAGTGACGTGTGAGTGACGCATGGTGACCTGAGTGACGTGTGAGTGACGCATGGTGACCTGAGTGACGCATGGTGACCTGAGTGACGTGTGAGTGACGCATGGTGACCTGAGTGAGGTGAGTGACGCATGGTGACCTGAGTGACGTGTGAGTGACGCATGGTGACCTGAGTGACGTGTGAGTGACGCATGGTGACCTGAGTGACGTGTGAGTGACGCATGGTGACCTGAGTGATGTGTGAGTGACGCATTGTGACCTGAGTGACGTGTGAGTGACGCATGGTGACCTGAGTGACGTGTGAGTGACGCATGGTCACCTGAGTGACGTGTGAGTGACGCATGGTGACCTGAGTGAGGTGTGAGTGACGCATGGTGACCTGAGTGAGGTGTGAGTGATGCATGGTGACCTGAGTGAGGAGTGAGTGACGTATGGTGACCTGAGTGACGTGTGAGTGACGCATGGTGACCTGAGTGAGGTGTGAGTGACGCATGGTGACCTGAGTGAGGTGTGAGTGATGCATGGTGACCTGAGTGAGGTGTGAGTGACGCATGGTGACCTGAGTGACGTGTGAGTGACGCATGGTGACCTGAGTGACGTGTGAGTGACGCATGGTGACCTGAGTGAGGTGTGAGTGACGCATGGTGACCTGAGTGAGGTGTGAGTGACGCATGGTGACCTGAGTGACGTGTGAGTGACGCATGGTGACCTGAGTGACGTGTGAGTGACGCATGGTGACCTGAGTGAGGTGTGAGTGACGCATGGTGACCTGACTGAGGTATGAGTGACGCATGGTGACCTGAGTGAGGTGTGAGTGATGCATGGTGACCTGAGAGACGTGTGAGTGACGCATGGTGATCTGAGTGAGGTGTGAGTGACGCATGGTGACCTGAGTGAGGTGTGAGTGACGCATGGTGACCTGAGTGAGGTGTGAGTGACGCATGGTGACCTGAGTGAGGTGTGAGTGACGAATGGTGACCTGAGTGACGTGTGAGTGACGCATGGTGACCTGAGTGACGTGTGAGTGACGCATGGTGACCTGAGTGAGGTGTGAGTGACGCATGGTGACCTCAGTGAGGTGTGAGTGATGCATGGTGACCTGAGTGACGTGTGAGTGACGCATGGTGACCTGAGTGAGGTGTGAGTGACGCATGGTGACCTGAGTGAGGTGTGAGTGATGCATGGTGACCTGAGTGACGTGTGAGTGACGCATGGTGACCTGAGTGAGGTGTGAGTGATGCATGGTGACCTGAGTGAGGTGTGAGTGACGCATGGTGACCTGAGTGAGGTGTGAGTGACGCATGGTGACCTGAGTGAGGTGTGAGTGATGCATGGTGACCTGAGTGACGTGTGAGTGACGCATGGTGACCTGAGTGAGGTGTGAGTGATGCATGGTGACCTGAGTGAGGTGTGAGTGACGCATGGTGACCTGAGTGAGGTGTGAGTGACGCATGGTGACCTGAGTGAGGTGTGAGTGACGCATGGTGACCTGAGTGAGGTGTGAGTGACGCATGGTGACCTGAGTGAGGTGTGAGTGACGCATGGAGACCTGAGTGACGTGTGAGTGACGCATGGTGACCTGAGTGACGTGTGAGTGACGCATGGTGACCTGAGTGAGGTGTGAGTGATGCATGGTGACCTGAGTGACGTGTGAGTGACGCATGGTGACCTGAGTGAGGTGTGAGTGCTGCATGGTGACCTGAGTGAGGTGTGAGTGATGCATGGTGACCTGAGTGAGGTGTGAGTGACGCATGGTGACCTGAGTGAGGTGTGAGTGACGCATGGTGACCTGAGTGAGGTGTGAGTGACGCATGGTGACCTGAGTGACGCATGGTGACCTGAGTGAGGTGTGAGTGACGCATGGTGACCTGACTGAGGAATGAGTGACGCATGGTGACCTGAGTGAGGTGTGAGTGATGCATGGTGACCTGAGAGACGTGTGAGTGACGCATGGTGATCTGAGTGAGGTGTGAGTGACGCATGGTGACCTGAGTGAGGTGTGAGTGCTGCATGGTGACCTGAGTGAGGTGTGAGTGACGCATGGTGACCTGAGTGAGGTGTGAGTGACGCATGGTGACCTGAGTGAGGTGTGAGTGACGCATGGTGACCTGAGTGAGGTGTGAGTGACGCATGGTGACCTGAGTGACGCATGGTGACCTGAGTGAGGTGTGAGTGACGCATGGTGACCTGACTGAGGTATGAGTGACGCATAGTGACCTGAGTGAGGTGTGAGTGATGCATGGTGACCTGAGAGACGTGTGAGTGACGCATGGTGATCTGAGTGAGGTGTGAGTGACGCATGGTGACCTGAGTGAGGTGTGAGTGATGCATGGTGACCTGAGTGACGTGTGAGTGACGCATGGTGACCTGAGTGAGGTGTGAGTGATGCATGGTGACCTGAGTGAGGTGTGAGTGACGCATGGTGACCTGAGTGAGGTGTGAGTGACGCATGGTGACCTGAGTGAGGTGTGAGTGATGCATGGTGACCTGAGTGACGTGTGAGTGACGCATGGTGACCTGAGTGAGGTGTGAGTGATGCATGGTGACCTGAGTGAGGTGTGAGTGACGCATGGTGACCTGAGTGAGGTGTGAGTGACGCATGGTGACCTGAGTGACGTGTGAGTGACGCATGGTGACCTGAGTGACGTGTGAGTGACGCATGGTGACCTGAGTGAGGTGTGAGTGAAGCATGGTGACCTGAGTGAGGTGAGTGACGCATGGTGACCTGAGTGACGTGTGAGTGACGCATGGTGACCTGAGTGACGTGTGAGTGACGCATGGTGACCTGAGTGACGTGTGAGTGACGCATGGTGACCTCAGTGACGTGTGAGTGACGCATGGTGACCTGAGTGAGGTGAGTGACGCATGGTGACCTGAGTGACGTGTGAGTGACGCATGGTGACCTGAGTGACGTGTGAGTGACGCATGGTGACCTGAGTGACGTGTGAGTGACGCATGGTGACCTGAGTGATGTGTGAGTGACGCATGGTGACCTGAGTGACGTGTGAGTGACGCATGGTGACCTGAGTGACGTGTGAGTGACGCATGGTGACCTGAGTGACGTGTGAGTGACGCATGGTGACCTGAGTGAGGTGTGAGTGACGCATGGTGACCTGAGTGAGGTGTGAGTGATGCATGGTGACCTGAGTGAGGAGTGAGTGACGTATGGTGACCTGAGTGACGTGTGAGTGACGCATGGTGACCTGAGTGAGGTGTAAGTGACGCATGGTGACCTGAGTGAGGTGTGAGTGACGCATGGTGACCTGAGTGAGGTGTGAGTGACGCATGGTGACCTGAGTGACGTGTGAGTGACGCATGGTGACCTGAGTGACGTGTGAGTGACGCATGGTGACATGAGTGAGGTGTGAGTGACGCATGGTGACCTGAGTGAGGTGTGAGTGACGCATGGTGACCTGAGTGACGTGTGAGTGACGCATGGTGACCTGAGTGACGTGTGAGTGACGCATGGTGACCTGAGTGAGGTGTGAGTGACGCATGGTGACCTGACTGAGGTATGAGTGACGCATGGTGACCTGAGTGAGGTGTGAGTGATGCATGGTGACCTGAGAGACGTGTGAGTGACGCATGGTGATCTGAGTGAGGTGTGAGTGACGCATGGTGACCTGAGTGAGGTGTGAGTGACGCATGGTGACCTGAGTGAGGTGTGAGTGACGCATGGTGACCTGAGTGAGGTGTGAGTGACGAATGGTGACCTGAGTGACGTGTGAGTGACGCATGGTGACCTGAGTGACGTGTGAATGACGCATGGTGACCTGAGTGAGGTGTGAGTGACGCATGGTGACCTGAGTGAGGTGTGAGTGACGCATGGTGACCTGAGTGAGGTGTGAGTGACGAATGGTGACCTGAGTGACGTGTGAGTGACGCATGGTGACCTGAGTGACGTGTGAGTGACGCATGGTGACCTGAGTGAGGTGTGAGTGACGCATGGTGACCTCAGTGAGGTGTGAGTGATGCATGGTGACCTGAGTGACGTGTGAGTGACGCATGGTGACCTGAGTGAGGTGTGAGTGACGCATGGTGACCTCAGTGAGGTGTGAGTGATGCATGGTGACCTGAGTGACGCATGGTGACCTGAGTGAGGTGTGAGTGATGCATGGTGACCTGAGTGAGGTGTGAGTGACGCATGGTGACCTGAGTGAGGTGTGAGTGACGCATGGTGACCTGAGTGAGGTGTGAGTGATGCATGGTGACCTGAGTGACGTGTGAGTGACGCATGGTGACCTGAGTGAGGTGTGAGTGATGCATGGTGACCTGAGTGAGGTGTGAGTGACGCATGGTGACCTGAGTGAGGTGTGAGTGACGCATGGTGACCTGAGTGAGGTGTGAGTGACGCATGGTGACCTGAGTGAGGTGTGAGTGACGCATGGTGACCTGAGTGACGTGTGAGTGACGCATGGTGACCTGAGTGACGTGTGAGTGACGCATGGTGACCTGAGTGAGGTGTGAGTGATGCATGGTGACCTGAGTGACGTGTGAGTGACGCATGGTGACCTGAGTGAGGTGTGAGTGCTGCATGGTGACCTGAGTGAGGTGTGAGTGACGCATGGTGACCTGAGTGAGGTGTGAGTGACGCATGGTGACCTGAGTGAGGTGTGAGTGACGCATGGTGGCCTGAGTGAGGTGTGAGTGACGCATGGTGACCTGAGTGACGCATGGTGACCTGAGTGAGGTGTGAGTGACGCATGGTGACCTGACTGAGGTATGAGTGACGCATGGTGACCTGAGTGAGGTGTGAGTGATGCATGGTGACCTGAGAGACGTGTGAGTGACGCATGGTGATCTGAGTGAGGTGTGAGTGACGCATGGTGACCTGAGTGAGGTGTGAGTGATGCATGGTGACCTGAGTGAGGTGTGAGTGACGCATGGTGACCTGAGTGAGGTGTGAGTGATGCATGGTGACCTGAGTGACGTGTGAGTGACGCATGGTGACCTGAGTGAGGTGTGAGTGATGCATGGTGACCTGAGTGAGGTGTGAGTGACGCATGGTGACCTGAGTGAGGTGTGAGTGACGCATGGTGACCTGAGTGAGGTGTGAGTGACGCATGGTGACCTGAGTGAGGTGTGAGTGACGCATGGTGACCTGAGTGACGTGTGAGTGACGCATGGTGACCTGAGTGACGTGTGAGTGACGCATGGTGACCTGAGTGAGGTGTGAGTGATGCATGGTGACCTGAGTGACGTGTTAGTGACGCATGGTGACCTGAGTGAGGTGTGAGTGCTGCATGGTCACCTGAGTGAGGTGTGAGTGACGCATGGTGACCTGAGTGAGGTGTGAGTGACGCATGGTGACCTGAGTGAGGTGTGAGTGACGCATGGTGACCTGAGTGAGGTGTGAGTGACGCATGGTGACCTGAGTGAGGTGTGAGTGACGCATGGTGACCTGAGTGACGTGTGAGTGACGCATGGTGACCTGAGTGACGTGTGAGTGACGCATGGTGACCTGAGTGAGGTGTGAGTGACGCATGGTGACCTGAGTGACGTGTGAGTGACGCATGGTGACCTGAGTGAGGTGTGAGTGACGCATGGTGACCTGAGTGAGGTGTGAGTGACGCATGGTTACCTGAGTGAGGTGTGAGTGATGCATGGTGACCTGAGTGACGTGTGAGTGACGCATGGTGACCTGAGTGAGGTGTGAGTGATGCATGGTGACCTGAGTGAGGTGTGAGTGACGCATGGTGACCTGAGTGAGGTGTGAGTGATGCATGGTGACCTGAGTGAGGTGTGAGTGACACATGGTGACCTGAGTGAGGTGTGAGTAATGCATGGTGACCTGAGTGAGATGTGAGTGATGCATGGTGACCTGAGTGACGTGTGAGTGACGCATGGTGACCTGAGTGAGGTGTGAGTGACGCATGGTGACCTGAGTGAGGTGTGAGCGATGCATGGTGACCTGAGTGAGGTGTGAGTGACGCATGGTGACCTGAGTGAGGTGTGAGTGACGCATGGTGACCTGAGTGACGTGTGAGTGACGCATGGTGACCTGAGTGACGTGTGAGTGACGCATGGTGACCTGAGTGAGGTGTGAGTAACGCATGGTGACCTGAGTGAGGTGTGAGTGACGCATGGTGACCTGAGTGAGGTGTGAGTGTTGCATGGTGACCTGAGTGACGTGTGAGGGATGCATGGTGATCTGAGTGAGGTGTGTTTGACGCATGGTGATCTGAGTGAGGTGTGAGTGACGCATGGTGACCTGAGTGAGGTGTGAGTGACGCATGGTGACCTGAGTGACGTGTGAGTGACGCATGGTGACCTGAGTGAGGTGTGAGTGACGCATGGTGATCTGAGTGAGGTGTGAGTGACGCATGGTGACCTGAGTGAGGTGTGAGTGACGCATGGTGACCTTAGTGACGTGTGAGTTACGCATGGTGACCTGAGTGACGTGTGAGTGACGCAAGGTGACCTGAGTGAGGTGTGAGTGACGCATGGCGACCTGAGTGACGTGTGAGTGACGCATGGTGACCTGAGTGACGCGTGAGTAACGCATGGTGACCTGAGTGACGTGTGAGTAACGCATGGTGACCTGAGTGAGGTGTGAGTGACGCATGGTGACCTGAGTGAGGTGTGAGTGACGCATGGTGACCTGAGTGACGTGTGAGTGACGCATGGTGACCTGAGTGACGTGTGAGTGACGCATGGTGACCTGAGTGACGTGTGAGTGACGCATGGTGACCTGAGTGACGTGTGAGTGACGCATGGTGACCTGAGTGACGTGTGAGTGATGCATGGTGACCTGAGTGACGTGTGAGTGTCGCATGGTGACCTGAGTGACGTGTGAGTGACGCATGGTGACCTGAGTGACGTGTGAGTGACGCATGGTGACGTGAGTGAGGTTTGAGTGACGCATGGTGACCTGAGTGAGGTGTGAGTGACGCAAGGTGACCTGAGTGAGGTGTGAGTGACGCATGGTGACCTGAGTGAGGTGTGAGTGACGCATAGTGACCTGAGTGAGGTGTGAGTGACGCATGGTGACCTGAGTGAGGTGTGAGTGACGCATGGTGACCTGAGAGACATGTGAGTGACGCATGGTGACCTGAGTGACGTGTGAGTGACGCATGGTGACCTGAGTGACGTGTGAGTGACGCATGGTGACCTGAGTGACATGTGAGTGACGCATGGTGACCTGAGTGACGTGTGAGTGACGCATGGTGACCTGAGTGAGGTGTGAGATAGCACCGAGAATGAGTTGGAAGTTTCCACGGCAGTCTTCTGGTTTCTCGTTGTTTCTGCCTCTCCAACCGTTTTCTTAATCTTCAGCTTGGTTCCATGTTGCCCGACCACTGACCAAGCTCCCTTCTTAACCTGGGGACTCACAACAGGAGGATTACTACGAATCCTCTTGTTCTCCTCCGTTAATCGCCGTATCTCCAGTTTAGCAACTCTGAGTTCTTCTCTCAGCTGCTGGTAAAGCTGCTCAAGAGAGGGCATCCTGGTTCAGATTCACAGAGAGCACACAAACAGGTCTTCACAGAGCTAAGTACACGTCACCACTCATATGTCTGTCCAGTCTCTTCTTAATACTACCCAAGGTCCTAGCCTCTATCACCCCACTGGGAAGACTGTTCCACGCATCTACAACTCTGTGATGAATGTTTTGAAAAACCGACAAGTTGAAGATTGAGACACTTATGCAGCATATGGGAATCTTTATTCAGGAAACGTTTCGCCACACAGTGGCTTCTTCAGTCCAATACAAAGAGGAAGGCGTAAGGAGAGGAGGAGAATGAGGTAATCAGTCCCTCAACCTGGAGTCGATGTGTTCAGTCCATCATTCTACAAGATTGATGGACTGAACACATCGACTCCAGGTTGAGGGACTGATTACCTCATTCTCCTCCTCTCCTTACGCCTTCCTCTTTGTATTGGACTGAAGAAGCCACTGTGTGGCGAAACGTTTCCTGAATAAAGATTCCTATATGCTGCATAAGTGTCTCAATCTTCATCTACAACTCTGTTAGAAAACCAGTACTTACCTATGCCCTTTCTAAATCTAAATTTATCCAACTAATATCCATTATTTCTGGTTCTTACCTGGTTCGACACCCTCAGTACTTTATTAATATCTCCCTTGTTTATGCCCGTCATCCACTTATACACTTCCATGATATCTCCCCTCATTCTACGCCTCTCCAGAGAGTGGAGATTTAAAGCTTTAAGTCTATCTTCATACGGGAGGTTCCTTACACAGTAAATCATTTTAGTCATTCTTCTCTGTATGTTCTCTAATGAGTCTATGTCCATCCTGTAGTAAGGGGACCAAAACTGAGCAGCATAATCTAAATGAGGCCTCACTAGTGATGTATAGAGCTGTAAAATAACTTTTGGACTTCTGTTACTTATACTTCTTGAGATAAATCCAAGTAATCTGTTGGCCTTGTTGCGCACACTAAGGCACTGCTGTCTTGGCTTTAGATTTCTGCTTACCATGACTCCCAAGTCTTTTTCACATTCTGTATGATCAAGCTCTACTTCACCTAGATTATAGCTTCGAGGGTTATTTTCATTACCAAGGGCAAGTACCTTACACTTATCCACATTGAACTTCATCTGCCATTTTTCAGACCAAGATATTAATTTGTCCAAATCGTCCTGGAGTTCATTGATATCCTTCTCAGAGTGAATTATACGGCCTATCTTTGTATCATCAGCAAACTTACTCATGTCACTCGTAATCTCTTCATCAAGGTCATTAATGTAAATTATGAACAAGAGAGGGCCTAAAACTGATCCTTGTGAAACGCCACTAGTGACTAATCCCCATTCAGATTTCACTCCATTAATGGTAACTCTCTGCTTTCTATTGGTAAGCCATGCCTCAATCCATGCTAGAACTTTACCTCCTATACCATGAGCTGCCACTTTTCTTAAGAGTCTCTTGTGAGGTACTCTATCGAAGGCTTTACTAAAATCCAAATAAACAATATCATATTCCTTATCACTGTCAACTGCCTCAAATGTTCTATTGAAGAACGTCAGTAAGTTTGTCAGGCAGGAACGACCTCTCGTGAATCCATGCTGAGATTCATTTATCAAGTTATGCACTTCAAGGTGACTTCTGATAATGTCAGCTATAATCGATTCTAATAACTTGCCCACTATAGATGTCAGGCTTATTGGACGGTAGTTTGAAGGAGTGGACTTATCCCCTGATTTGAATATAGGAACCGCATTAGCCATCTTCCACAACTCTGGCACAACACCGGTAAGGATGGACGCATTGAATACACTCGTTAATGGCTGACTAAGCTCCATCTTGCATTCCATAAGTACCCTGGAAAACAGCTCATCGGGTCCCGGGAACTTATTTTGCTTCAGTTTTCTATCTGTTTAATAACCATGTCCCTCGTGACAGTAATATTAGTTAACTTAAATTCATTAGGAACTAAATAATTGTTAATTACTGGAATCTCATTTACATCTTCCTGTGTAAAAACTGACAAAAAACAGTCATTAAATAAGGAACACATTTCCAGTTCATTATCCGTCAGCTGTCCATTCCCAATTTTCAGAGGTCCTACTTTTTCCTTCACTTTCGTCCTATACACTTGAAAGAACCCCTTTGGATTAGTCTTTGATTCATTAGCAACTTTAATTTCATAGTCACGTTTAGCCTTTCTAATCCCCTTTTTTACTTCTCTTTTAAGCTGAACATATTGGTCAGTAAGGTTAACCTCTACTCTTCTGATGCGCCTATAAATTCCCCTTTTCTCCCCTAATAGATGCTTTAGCCTCCTGTTATCCCATTTGGGATCGTTGTTATTAGACCTAATTTCTCTCTGGGGAATGTATATACTCTGGGCACTGTGTACATTATTAAGAAAACAATCATAAAAGCAGATCCCTTCATAATCATAAGTATGATCATCGTCAATAAAATCATTAGCTAGATAACCCCAATCAAGATTAGACAGGTGTTCCCTAAGTCCATTATAATCGGCAGAACGAAAATCAGGGATTTTACTGTATTATCATTATTCTTGCATTCCCAGTTAATGCTAAAAGTGATGGATTTGTGATCACTTGCGCCATGCTCTTCAGTGATCTCCAGATTATTCACGAGTGTTTCCTTATTTGACAAGACTAGGTCTAGCAAATTATTACCCCTGGTAGGCTCTGTTACGCTCTGCTTCAGAAAACAGTCCTGAACTGTTTCCATAAAGTCACTGGACTCTAGATTACCTGTCAAAGAATTCCAGTCAATTTGACTAAAGTTAAAGTCCCCTACTATGACTATGTTATTGTGTCTAGAAGCCCTAACAATTTCGTTCCAAAGAAGTCTCCCTCTATCGTGATCCAAGCCTGGAGGTCGGTATATTACACCTAGAATTAGTTTTTCTTCACCCTCTACGAACTCTACCCAAACAGATTCTGTTACTGCTCCATCTATTTTTATACCTGTTTTTATGCAACAATTAATATTTTCTCAAACATATAATGCAACTCCTCCCCCCTTCCCATTACATCTATCTACATTGAACAACTTAAATCCCTGAATATTACACTCAGCAGTCATATCCCGACTCTTTAAATCATACCACGTTTCAGTTAATGCAATGATATCAAAGTTCCCAGCGCATGCTACCAAACGTAGTTCATTGATTTTATTTCATGCACTTCGACAGTTAGCATAAAATACCATCATATGTTTTTTCTTCTGTACATTTTTCCTATTGATCATTGTTTTTACACAATTCCTGAAATTATCATTACCCAGAGTTACTCCATGACAGTTACTATTAAGATTCTTAATATCAGAGCATAAGTCAATATATCCATACTCATTATTTATCATTTTTAAACCCATACCTCTAACTAATCCTAGTTTAAAGTCCTAACAACCCCCTCAACTGAGTTAGCAAGAAAACCCACACCTGCCCTGGATAAGTGAACCCCATCCCAGGCATACATGTCATTTCGGCCATAGAAGTTGTCCCAGTTGTCAATGAACGGTACTGCATTATCCTTACAGTGTTTATCCAGCCAACAATTAATACCAATTCCTCTGGACAACCATTCATTACCAACACCTCTTCTTGGCAAAATGCCACATATAACAGGGCGCCCCCCCTTCTTCCTAATTATGTCTATAGCTGTCCTGAACTTTCTAACTAAATCCTCACTTCTACGCTTGCCTACATCATTGCCTCCAGCACTGAGGCAAATAATAGGATTAATCCCATTACCGTTCATGATGTTGTCAAGCCGGCTAACAATGTCCTCCATCCCAGCCCCAGGAAAGCAAACCCTCTGTCTCCTACTCCTGTCCTTCAAGCAGAATGCCCTATCCATGTATCTAACCTGGTTATCACCAACAACTACAATATTCTTACCTTCCTTGTCGTTCGTCGTGACGATCCCAGTAGTCGACTCACATTCGTCGGGTAGCACCGAGAATGCGTTGGAGGTTTCCACAAGAGTTTCTACATCAGTCTCTTTCTTCTTCATCGTTTCTGGCTTTCCATTCGTCTTCTTGACCGCCAACTTCGTCGTCCCCTGCTGTCCAGCCACTGACCACGATCCCTTCTTGACCTGAGGACTCGAAACAGGAGGACTACTACGAATCCTCTTGTTCTCCTCGGTCAATCGCCGTATCTCCATCTTCGCTGCCCAAATTTGGAATTTGAACTGCTCGAACAACTAGAATTTTAGCACTGTTTAACTGTAGTGATGTTTTCCTGAGAAGCAAGAGGGGGCTTATCAATTCGATTAGGTGTTATAATGTTTTATTATCAACCTTAGTGTGTGAAAGAGCAAGTCTGAAATTGCTCTGAAACTTGTCATTAAACATCTATATCTTGTTGTACATGATAATAAGTGTTTACTAATAAAAATCTGGGTATATGTAATACAAGAATGTGTTTCAATATCTAGTGTACTGTTATTATATTAGTTGACATTCTTCACTGTTGTAAAGTTGTGTAATCATCTATATATTGTCCTAAAGTGTAATTGTTGTTAGTATTTTATAAGTTCTTTGAATAGCTGTAAGATGTTGTGAAGTCTATTGCAAGTGTCTTATTTTTTGCACTCTGGAAAAGGAGGGGAAGTATGTAAGTCATTCCGATGGAATCATAGTCACATGTAATGCATGCGTGTACATTATTATTATAATCAAGGGGAAGCGCTAAACCCGTAGGATTATGCAGCACTTGGCATGCATATACAATGTATATAGAAGTCATTATTTTGTATTAATTCTTAGGTAAATTTCATGTTAAGTATATTTAAAATTTACAAGCATATTGTGATATATTTTGAATGATACAAAGTATATTGTTGTGTAATGTTGTATTTCGTAAAATGATAAAAAGCATAAGTTGAGGGATATTTTGTCAGCACAAAGATAAACGTGTTTGTGTATTGCAAATATGAAAATTCATTTTTTTCTGCGGAGAACTTTATTAGGGTTCTTATATTTATTAAAGTATTGCAATGTTTTAAAATAAAACAATAAAGTATGGAGTACATGAAACTGTTAAAGTAAATGTTCGTCCTTGTGGTTTAGCGCAACTTTTTGAGTATATTAATAACAATAAAGTAAATGTTGGGGCGGGGGGGGGGGGGGTTGTTACCTGCATCGTAAGCTGCATTGTGTCATTCTACATTATAAAAAAAAAACAGTGAATAGTGTTACTTTGTGGACTGGAACAGTCACTGATGATGCCTCTTTATATACATATTTATATCATTTTTATATACATGACTATCTATGTATATTTGCATGCACTGTTTATATTATATTTATATATTCACAGTAGTGGTGATATATGTGTGTGAGGAGACAGTTGGAGACAGAAGCTGAGTGTTGAGTGTGTAGTGTTGTGTGGGTGATGTTACTGAGTGGCGGAACACTGTCCTGCAGCAGAACCCCCCCCCCCCACCCTTCACTACACACCTTAAGCTTCCTCATACTCAGATGCCCATACTGCCTCGCATTCCACTACCACTATTAAGAGTGGAATGCCGTCTCCTGTCTATCGCACAAGACTATTGTTCATATGCAGTCTCCACTACTATTATCAAGCCTCAACGTGTCATGCTTGTCTATGCTATCCTGTCTCTACACTGATGTACATAACCATGAGTATGCAGAGATACGATACTGTGTACTGCCCTAGTACCAGGGGCATAACTTAGTGATATAGACACTGTAAAATGTAAAGTGCTTGGCACAAGAGCGACTCTGGATTTCTATATTAAATTGTATTATTAAAGTGACATGAGTAATCAGTAATAATGTGAAAGACATTAACGCAACTCCTAGTGCGACCGTTTGTCGTGTTGGGGGGGGGGGTTGCAACACCTGAATGGGTCACAATGTATATAATGTATATTACCTTTTCATATAATTTTATATTGCTTATATTTGCGATAATAGGTAAATCGTAAATATATTGCTTTATATTATTATTTGACTTAGTTATATTGTTAGGTAGCATGTAACATTTATATATTATTATTCAGTGCTCATAGTTCAAGTCTTGATTGTCTAACTACTGTAATTATCGCTCAAGGCTCGTTGCTCTGCTGGCTTCTTGGTGTTGCTGGGCAGCAACAGTCCACAGAGCTATCACGTGATCGAGGGGGGGTGTTCACACCTCGCCTGGAGTAGTCAGTCTGGGCTAGACTCTCTTGGTGGTTGGATGTGTTCCTGACAAGACGTTCCTAACTCTCCCTTATTGGCCCTTGTTGGAAGATCATCTCTGTCGCTTTCTTGTTGTTGGTTTTGAAGAACTCTGTTCACAGAACATTGTCTAGACTTAGTGATTTTCGACGTTGTACTGAGGTTGTGTGTCGCATAGACACTCTGAGCAACTCAGGTCCTGAGCTGTAGCTTCTGACCTAACTTGTACTGGAATCTGTGTACTGTCACAGTCGGGGATTTTCTTATGCTAAACTTAGATTCAGTAGTATGGGAGTTTTGTGACTTTTGTGGAGGATCTGCTGATGGTCCCTACTTAGTGTCGTTATATTATCTCCTTGATCCTGATTCTGTGTTGCAGTTGCTTGTTATATAGCTATTGGGCTTAGTAACCGTTTTATTGTTCAAGCAAGCTGTTCTGATAGCCAGGTTGGTCAAGAAGTTAGTCGATGTGAGGACTTTGTCAGTCGCTGATTCAAGTCTAGTCGAGTCGTGAGACATAGCGAACTACTTAGAGCACTTACACACATACACACAAACTTACATATATATATATATATATATATATATATATATATATATATATATATATATATATATATATATATATATATATGTGTGTGTGTGTGTATTATTAAATGTTAATGTACCAGACGGTATTTGAGACATAAATGTGATATGTACCATCAGCACAATACTACTGTACACGAGAGAAGTGATTATTATTATTTTGATTACTTTGATAAATTTAATTTGATCTTATACCTCTAGACTATTATTAATAAATTTATTAAATTTTAATTTTTCTAGTTAGTAGCCTACCAGTTGAAATCCTGAAGCACTAATAATTCTTACTGAATTCTAATGGATAATTGGACAAGGATACTGACTACTTGTTACGAAAACCCAGTAACAGGCTGGATGCTAGAAGGGCAGTCCTTTCTAGTATTCACTAGAGATCTCTACGCTTATTAGAAATCGCGTTTTTTATAACAGTGTGTGTGTGTGTCTGTGTGCTCACCTATTTATACTCACCTATTTGTGGTTGCAGGAGTCAAGACTCAGCTAATGGCCCGCCTCTTCACTGATATCTACTAGGTCCTTGCTCCATGAGGTTTATCATACCTCGTCTTAAAGGTATGTATGGTTCCTGCCTCCATTACATCACCTGCCAGACTATTCCACTTCCTGTGTGCTCTGTGACTGAAGAAATGCTTCTTAATATTCCTTTGACTCATCTGAGTCTTCAGCTTCCAAGTGTGACCCCTTGTTTCTGTGTCCCATCTCTGGAACATCCTGTCTCTATCCACCTTATCTATTCCACGCAGTATTTTGAATGTCGTTATAATGTCTCCTCTAACCCTCCTGTCCTCCGTGTGTGTGTGTGTGTGTGTGTGTGTGCTAGCGAGACAACCCATGATATAATCAACCATTCCTCCAGACTACCCAGAATTGCTTTAATTTCTTTAACCTTAAACACCACTAAAATGAACTATAGAAATATATGTTGAGTAGCTGTTATTTTTTCTTATTATTCTTCCTTTAACATTTAATAGGTTGTCATATTAAAGGAGAATAATATATGGCACAACATTTTCTTAGTTATGGATATTTTATATCAGTTCAGTGAACTAATGTGCATTTCCAGATTTTTCTAACCTGATTAATTAATTTTTTTTCTTATATTTTATTCCTAGTTTATCTACCAAATAATGTGATGAATTTAACAATTGTGCACAATTTATTTTAACATGGGCAGTCTCCGAATGAGACAAGGTAACCTGAAAAAGAAACACATTCACCATCACTCACTCTATCTCTGTCTTGCCAGATGAGTTTTGTCATTACAACTCCAATGTCCCTCCAAACTTCAATATCTCCACCTCTACTTCAGAGTGCAAGCCCTGTACCTCCCACCTCCAGGACTCAACAGCTAGCCTGTTACCCTGAATCCCTTCTCAAATATTACCTTTCTTACTGACATCACGTCAAGGCATAAAAAAAACAACTTGCCTCCTCGGGCATCTATCAGGCTTACATACGCCTGTTGGGTGTCCAAGCCTGTCGCAAACAAAACTTTCCTTGTACCATCCCTACTCTTTCTTCCCTCCACAACATATTTATACACTCTCCAAGTCATCCTATTGTTCTCCATCATCTCTAAATGTCCAGACCACCACAAGGTGGCCCCGTGGCCTGGTGGCTAAAGCACTCTCTTCATACTGAAAAGGTCCGGGTTTGATTCCTGGCGAGGGTAGAAATATTGGGCGTGTTTCTTTACACCGGTTGTCTACGTTCACCCATCAGTAAAATGGGTACCTGGGTGTTAGTGGACTGGTGTGGGTCGCATCCAGTTACACAACCCAGGGCAACATGGGTTTAGAACAGGTCGCTCCTGTCTGTCTCAACTACTGGATCACTACGACAAGGTCCTAAATGCACTAGAAGACAAAAAGAATGCAGATGTAATATATACAGACTTTGCAAAAGCCTTCGACAAGTGTGACCATGGCGTAATAGCGCACAAAATGCGCGCTAAAGGAATAACAGGAAAAGTTGGTCGATGGATCTATAATTTCCTCACTAACAGAACACAGAGAGTAGTCGTCAACAGAGTAAAGTCCGAGGCAGCTACGGTGAAAAGCTCTGTTCCACAAGGCACAGTACTAGCTCCCATCTTGTTCCTCATCCTCATATCCGACATAGACAAGGATGTCAGCCACAGCACCGTGTCTTCCTTTGCAGATGACACCCGAATCTGCATGACAGTGTCTTCCATTGCAGACACTGCAAGGCTCCAGGCGGACATCAACCAAATCTTTCAGTGGGCTGCAGAAAACAATATGAAGTTCAACGATGAGAAATTTCAATTACTCAGATATGGTAAACATGAGGAAATTAAATCTTCATCAGAGTACAAAACAAATTCTGGCCACAAAATAGAGCGAAACACCAACGTCAAAGACCTGGGAGTGATTATGTCGGAGGATCTCACCTTCAAGGACCATAACATTGTATCAATCGCATCTGCTAGAAAAATGACAGGATGGATAATGAGAACCTTCAAAACTAGGGAGGCCAAGCCCATGATGACACTCTTCAGGTCACTTGTTCTATCTAGGCTGGAATATTGCTGCACTCTAACAGCACCTTTCAAGGCAGGTGAAATTGCCGACCTAGAAAATGTACAGAGAACTTTCACGGCGCGCATAACGGAGATAAAACACCTCAATTACTGGGAGCGCTTGAGGTTTCTAAACCTGTATTCCCTGGAACGCAGGAGGGAGAGATACATGATTATATACACCTGGAAAATCCTAGAGGGACTAGTACCGAACTTGCACACGAAAATCACTCACTACGAAAGCAAAAGACTTGGCAGACGATGCACCATCCCCCCAATGAAAAGCAGGGGTGTCACTAGCACGTTAAGAGACCATACAATAAGTGTCAGGGGACCGAGACTGTTCAACTGCCTCCCAGCACACATAAGGGGGATTACCAACAGACCCCTGGCAGTCTTCAAGCTGGCACTGGACAAGCACCTAAAGGCAGTTCCTGATCAGCCGGGCTGTGGCTCGTACGTTGGTTTGCGTGCAGCCAGCAGCAACAGCCTGGTTGATCAGGCGCTGATCCACCAGGAGGCCTGGTCACAGACCGGGCCGCGGGGGCGTTGACCCCCGAAACTCTCTCCAGGTAAACTCCAGGTAAACTCCAGGTCGCATCCTGGGTGTTAGTGGACTGGTGTGGGTCACATCCTGGGTGTTAGTGGACTGGTGTGGGTCACATCCTGGGTGTTAGTGGACTGGTGTGGGTCGCATCCTGGATGTTAGTGGACTGGTGTGGGTCACATCCTGGATGTTAGTGGACTGGTGTGGGTCACATCCTGGGTGTTAGTGAACTGGTGTGGGTCACATCCTGGGTTTTAGTGGACTGGTGTGGGTCACATCCTGGGTGTTAGTGGACTGGTGTGGGTCACATCCTGGATGTTAGTGGACTGGTGTGGGTCGCATCCTGGGTGTTAGTGGACTGGTGTGGGTCACATCCTGGATGTTAGTGGACTGGTGTGGGTCACATCCTGGGTGTTAGTGGACTGGTGTGGGTCACATCCTGGATGTTAGTGGACTGGTGTGGGTCACATCCTGGGTGTTAGTGAACTGGTGTGGGTCACATCCTGGGTTTTAGTGGACTGGTGTGGGTCACATCCTGGGTGTTAGTGGACTGGTGTGGGTCACATCCTGGATGTTAGTGGACTGGTGTGGGTCGCATCCTGGGTGTTAGTGGACTGGTGTGGGTCACATCCTGGATGTTAGTGGACTGGTGTGGGTCACATCCTGGGTGTTAGTGGACTGGTGTGGGTCACATCCTGGATGTTAGTGGACTGGTGTGGGTCACATCCTGGGTGTTAGTGAACTGGTGTGGGTCACATCCTGGGTTTTAGTGGACTGGTGTGGGTCACATCCTGGGTGTTAGTGGACTGGTGTGGGTCGCATCCTGGATGTTAGTGGACTGGTGTGGGTCACATCCTGGGTGTTAGTGAACTGGTGTGGGTCACATCCTGGATGTTAGTGGACTGGTGTGGGTCACATCCTGGGTGTTAGTGAACTGGTGTGGGTCACATCCTGGGTTTTAGTGGACTGGTGTGGGTCACATCCTGGGTGTTAGTGGACTGGTGTGGGTCGCATCCTGGATGTTAGTGGACTGGTGTGGGTCACATCCTGGGTGTTAGTGAACTGGTGTGGGTCACATCCTGGATGTTAGTGGACTGGTGTGGGTCACATCCTGGGTGTTAGTGGACTGGTGTGGGTCGCATCCTGGGTGTTAGTGGACTGGTGTGGGTCGCATCCTGGGTGTTAGTGGACTGGTGTGGGTCGCATCCTGGGTGTTAGTGGACTGGTGTGGGTCGCATCCTGGGACAAAACTGACCTAATTTGCGGGAAATTCTCAGCATAACAAGCGACTTTCTATATAGTAGTATGTCATTGATAT